>NC_064304.1:83216020-83284753 GCF_023373825.1 Bactrocera dorsalis
CGTATATTTAGGTGTTCGCATGTAGATTGGTGCATAGTTGAGGTAGGTTTGTAATATTTGGGTCAAAATGCAGGTTACATTTTGTAATCACCCTTTTTGGTGCTTTTAATGTTCGGTCGCACAGGCAAACGCGCTTTTTGGAACAATAGTTCCCATGGCTGGCGGTTCAAAGCGCACTTTGTTTTGCAGCTAAAGGGATAGTGATTATCGGCGAATCGTCGTTTGGATCAATTTTTGGATAATAATATTCAATTTTCCTTTTTTGGACACGCACTTTATGGTGGCAACTTTATTTTCGTAAGATTTATGCTCAACCGAAAATTAAATTGCTTTTAATGTAAAAAAATCAAATTCTTGTGCAGAATAAGTATTATAATCTTATATACCCAATACTATATCGGAGGACTTAATGTAATGTCATACATACGTATATACTTTATTTTTGATTGGAGAAGAAATTCTTGCATATATTTAGAAGGCAGCCCTGGCTGCAGTGTCTCACACCCAATATTTTAATTACATTTCCAGTTTAAGCTTTAGCTTTGAAGCGCAGACTAAGCGTTTGATAAAAACGACGAAGTGAAGTCGTATAAGCGAGGTAACCATGCCGTTAGATTACATAGTTTTTTTTGTATCGGATATATTCCCAGCAAGCTTTACATTAAACATGAAGCCTTTAATTTTCTTTCCTTTTTGATCGGTCTGCCATGTCTTGATATTAAAAATTTGATATTTAAACTCGCAGCACCAAGTTGAATCCACGCACCGCCCTCTTTTAGCTTAAGCAATCATCTGACTGAGTTGTAAAAACATTTACATGTATACATATGTGTCTCTCCAAGTCTACTTTCATGAGCGTGGCTCTGGAACTTTTATCTAGTTCACTCTTTGTGCTTTTGCTTTGATATTTCCATGTCAACATTTAAATGTCACATAAATTCCACGCGTGCGCACGCTTTGGTATGCCGTGATTACTGCCAAACATAGGCGTCCAGCTTCCAGTAGAAGGCGCAGTCACAGCAGCAGCAACAAGTGCACCAACAGCGCCCACTTGTTCACCAATTTCGAAGTTGGTTCGCTAAAACCAACGCAGCGGGTATTACCTTGACTGTCAACTTTTATAATTTTTTTCCATCATGCCACCTTAACTTTTTCCGTTTGGTGCTGCGCCTATTTCTTTTCGTTGTGAAGAGGAGTGATTTGGTTTGCGACAAAACGTTTGTCTAAGAAATGTGTGGTCGAGAGTTCCGGTGAGTATTAGCAGAACTTCATTCTTCAGAGCCTCCAAAAAAGATTTAAATGTACCCACAGATAAGATTGGTCTAAAATAATGAAACCTCAGTCGAGGTTATTATTACTGCTCATCATTTTCCGCCTTTTTTAGGAGTAGGCTTTATGCCAAGGATCGTGAATAGTCAGCCTCCAGGGTCTTGAGGTTTTAAGCGCAGCAACGTCTCTTTTGCGACTTAGTCAAGTGAAGACGCTGCCAAGTGTATGTTTTTCTTAATGAGAATTATCTGTAGCTTCCCTGAAGTCTCTAGTGTGTCTACATTTCAAGTTCAAGTCGTTTTTCCTGCTGTCGTCACCAAATTAGAAAGAACTTTATTCATAATATTCATAATATTCATGTAGATGGAATCAAGAATGGTTTCGCTAATCGGATAATACCATTATGAAAGTTTAAGACCTGATCATCAAAGTGCTTTAGTTAATCAAGTTTGAATTCTTAAGCGAAGTACGTTATGGAATATCTGTACTCTTGCATCTAGGAAAGAACTTATTTTCGTATGATTGGAATTTTGACTCGGAATTTGAACTCATGATTCTCAGCATGAAGTTAAGCACTCAACGTTCTCAGGCGCATTGACTACTATGTGAACTGTGTATGTGGATGTAGTGCGTCCTCCTTTATATTGGTTTGTCAAAAAAGTCTTGCGGTATTTTTATTGATTTTTTTTTTTTATTGAAATTGAAATGAATTTTTGATGACTCATGCGCAGCTCTTGTCCGATGCTACAGTTGCTACTATGCCGGTCTCTTTCGACCAATTCAGCGATTTTATCGCAATTTTCGACGACAGGCCTTCCGGAGCGTGGCGCATCTTCGACCACCTCTCCACCAGAACGAAAACGTTGAAACCATCGTTGTGCGGTGGAAATGGAAACTGTATTGGGTCCATAAACTGCACAAATTTTATTGGCGGCTTGAGATGCATTTTTGCCTTTATCGTAGTAGTACTGTAAAATATGCCGTATTTTCTCTTTATTTTGCTCCATGTTTGCGACGCTATAACTCACGAACGACTTAAAAGAAACGACAATCAATCAAACACGTGTTAGCGCGTGAAATGAGCTTTCCAAAAAGGTATAGCATGCGACGAATAAAACTAGAACTACGCGCTTTTAGCGCCAACTAGCGAAAATACCGCAAGACTTTTTTGACAAACATATCATGGAAAACATTGAGCATAAAATTGGCAACATAAACGCAATTTTTTCTTATTTTGTCTCATATCATTCCACTGTTATTTTACCGTTGCGGGAGAACCTGATTGTCTAACATTAATAAACTAAAATATGATGTGAAAACGGGTATAATAAACTCATATCAAATCTTCGCTATAGTCATGTTTTTTGTCTTTTTAAAAGTAATATATTTTCAAACAAGCGATTCTTGTACTAAAACCTTATACCCTTAACTTCCTTGTTTCGACCTCTAAGAAAATCTGCAAATTTGGTGTCGTTGGCGCAAGTTTCGCCGTCGGCAAATAACTTTGTTCGATGGATTACTTGAAGGAATCTTTAAGGAACCTTTAGTAACATCGATCCTTCAAGGTAATAAAATCGATAATATGTGATTAGTTCCACATGTTGAAACAAGAAACATAAAATAAGTGGCGAAGCAAAAGTATGTAAATTACATGCGGAACAATAGTTCGTCTCATAAAATGTCTAATTCTGCGTACAAATAATTGTTGTTAGGTAATGGAAGACTAACGATAAAAAAGCTTTAAATTTTAGAATGCTAAAACAAAGCTAGAAGATAGGTGTGGTGGCAATGTGGCAATAGACGGTGCGTACACTTTTATGAGGGTGCGGACCTCACTGGATAAAGTGACGAAAAGTAGCGAAAGATGCAAGAGAGAGTGAGATAAAGAACGGTAGTGGAAGAGCGGAACAAAAGAACGCAATTACATTAATACAAGATAAAGTTTAAACAGAGAGTCGTAAAAAACTACAAATTTGCGCGAACAATAACAAATCGAAACACTACAGCCATGTACAAAGTAGTCATTAATCCCCGCGGAACGCTGCCAATAAAAGCAACAAGCAAACGAGTGTAGCAAAAAGAACTTTGAAAAATGGCAACACACACGCTGCGACGTCGTAAAACCATAGCAGACATTGTTGAGACGCGCATTTCATTAACCTGTTGCCGCGGCGGTGCCTCATGCCGCAGTCTCCGCCATGGCTGCTGCATATGCAACATCGAAATGAATGGTCATTGCTTGTGCGGTGGTTGTAGGCGACCAGGCGCGGCCACTGTGTTCGCAAATTCCACAAATACTCGACTACCCGCTGACCACCACGGCTGAAACAGCGACCATGATAATATCCGTCAAAGGGCAACGCGTCCGGTTGCGATCATGATGAGCTCCAGCGCGTCTTTCTTAAAACAAAATTTCGTCGAGAGTTTGTGGAGACGAGTATTTCAATGTTTACTCACTAAATTTTGTCGTGAGTTGTATTTACTTGGTTTGTTGCATGACTTGGTCCATTAAAACCTTCCAAGTGGAAGATTTCATATTCATGCTTCAAATATGATGAAACGGTGCAGCGCAAAGTCGCAGCTTCGCGGATTTTTATACTCTTTGCTCAGAGGCGCTGTTTATTGCAACATAAGAAGCTCTGTCGAAAAATGTGTTTGCTTGATGCGTTCTGCCGACGTGTCTGACAGTTCATATTTTGTACAATGCGTACGTGCTCTGTTGTTGGGCGCGCTTCAGAGATTTCTTGCACTTGTTGGATTGTTGGATTTTTATAACAACAAACTCATAAGTTGCTTAGGTCAGTGGTGAGCCAACGACAGGTCAGATACTGCACTCAATGAGCAAGAAAATACACCTGCTAATTATAGTCTGGATAATCTACATATACATATAAGTTTGCAACGTCGAAAATTCCATAAATTATCTGTCTACTTGTATATTTCTGCGAGCTCGATCTATAATTTTGCACAAATTCTCTTCTCTCCAAAAAGCTGCCCATTTGTCGCAACCCCTGATATCGGACCATCAAAATCAAGTTCTTGCAGTGGAACTTTTATTTGTGAACGGTGTTATAGCTTTCAAGCAGCCGAAGTTACTGTTTTTTCTTGTTTTGGCTTAAAATGAGTGAGTTATGTCAAGCTGTCATATTATTAATTTTTACTTACTCGTAGATAGTTATAGAAACGACCAAGAAGGAAAATTTCTGTCCGCAATGGGGGAATACAGAGCTTCTCAGAAAGTGCTGCTTTCTCTCGTCGGTATAAGTAAGTTATGTTATGTTCCAGTTCTTTGTATAAAGTTTTTGAAGTCATAACACCCAACAATGCGCTTAGGACTATACGCCCATCTTCACAAAGCTTTAGGAGTAATTGTTAATTAGAGTATCCGTAGATACCAGATTTGAAGAATACCAACATGCTATTGGAACTTAAATAATAAACTCATGAAAGAACTGCCCTAAAACTTCTTCAACTTCAGTCAGTTCGTACAGGCTATGACCATGCACCGACGTTGGTGGCCCCTCGAAATAAGTGGAACTATGGGCTTTAGTTTTGCATAGCTAATATCTTGTGGGTGTTTAGTCTAATGAATGTAACACAGATTTCCTAAAATAAAAGCAAAGTGAAATTCAGACAGTGGAAACGAATGGAATAAATACTATTATTAAGCAAGCCGTGAGGGAGATTTAAGAATATATCTAATCTTATACCTCAGTTATTTTTACTTTTAAAACATTACCCACTCTCACTAACCCACTTTCGCTCACTAGAAGCTTGTTTTGTAGCAGAGATTCCAGTTGGACCGAAAAATGCGAATTATCTCAAAATATTCGCTAAGGAAATAAATAATTTCAATTCTTCACCTAATTAAGAACAAGTTTAAAGGTGCCAACATGGCGAAAGGTATGCTAAAGATGGAGCACCACTGCGGCAAAGATAATGAGGCGGCTAAGGCACATCCATGGTGATATGGGACACTCGGCTCAAATGAGCCTACAAGCGAAGAGCTGACTTGATTGGAAAGTGAAGAATATGGCAAAGGCTGGAGCTGAGGGTGTATTGGGGTGTTTGTAGGCATGAGTGCGCGTACGTACCGGCCAATTATCTTTCCACTTATGTATGTATAAAAATATGTGTCATAGTGACCGAAGATGTGTGCCACTTGTCCAGGGCACGCACAAGTAAATGTCATTATCAAGATCGCTAGCATTTAATCTGTGTATATATATCAGAAGAATGCGCCAAAGAGAATTTAAATTAATACTTGAATGTGTGTGCGTATGTGTATATGGCAAATGCACCGAGAGCACGCAAATCTCAGCGGGGTGACAGAAGTTATATCTGAACATACTGTACATACATATATGGGAAAGCATGGTGTCTCCACGCAACGCCGCCGCGCCAAAGAAATCAAATTGTAAGTTGCTATTGTTGTTGCTGCTTGACAAGTCGAGTTGAGCGAATGGCTGTCAGCATGGGCGCATGCGTACATGCCTCCAACGGCCAGTCGAGCAAGCAATCTGTGTGCAACATTGTTATTGCTGTTGATTGCAAATTTGATAACGCGCGGCTTAGTTCGCAATGTAACAACAAAAGCAACAAGCGAATTCAGGCAGTGCCTCGTAGTGATAATTTGCACGGGTTATATCTGTTAGGAGCTCTATAAAGCAGAAGTAAGACAGGGAGGAGCAATTTATTTTTAGAATAAAAGCTCAGGTGCATGCCAAATAGCCTTAATAGTCTTGCAGTTGTTGACCATAATCATCCCTTGTATACTTTTCGTCAACGAAAATTATTTGGCTCGCTTTTCACTTCGAGTTCACAAGGTATGATCTAAGGTATGGCGTGAGCGTTAAGATACAAATGAGTTGCTGGAGGTCACTTGTAGTGAACAAGCCTCAGTTATTTTTCTGTTTAGTTGGCATGACATACTATATCAAACATACAGTAACCTTACAGTGATTGCACAATCAACATCATATTTTTTCATTGTGTTGAAGTGAAATTTTCTACCGAAAAGTGATCATTTGGGAAGAGCATTAATTTTTTGTTTCCGCATGAAGAAAAGTGCTGCAGAGTCGCATGTTGTACTAGTTGAGACATATAGTGATCATGCAGCATGCAAAAAATGGTTTCTGCAGTTCAGAGATAATGGTTTTGATGTGAGAAATGAAGAACGTGAAAGACCACCAAAAAAATGTTTGAAGACGCCAAAATGCAAGCAATATTGGATGAGTCAAAAGCAAAAAGCTGCCACGTTAAATGTTGCACAACAAACAATTTCAGACCGTTTTAAAGCGGCAAGAAAGATCCAAAAGTGTGGAAAATGGATGCCTCATGAATTGAATGAAAGACAGATGGAGAATCGAAAAACACTTCTGATATTTTGCTTCAAAGACACGATAAGATATCAGTTTTACATCGTATTGTCACTCGCCATGAAAAATGGATTTATTCACCACACTTGATCTTTTCCGATTAAAAGTTGTCTTCATCGAAGGGAGCGCAATGGCTGAGTAGCACTTCGATTCCTACGCAGAAGTAAAAATTGGGTCATCGTAAAAACATGAGTAATCTTTATTTCAGTTGTTCACTGATACTACTAGTTAATTAGCTTCAACCCCGAATATAGTATAGTATAAAACATTTGGTTACTTTTAGTGTTTCTTTAAAAGCGAAGAAAGCGTGGACAATGTATTCATCCGATGTGTAGGCTAATGGTACATAAATTTATGGTTGTATTCATAGTAGGTGTGATGTTAAGTGAGAACGAGGTTCATAGTGATTAAGAATACAAAAGAAAGGCTCAGAATATATTCTTTAAATTTTGAATGCCGTGGACACGTGTAAATTGGAGGACTTCCTAAAGTGAATATCTTTATTAGCCTAGATGAGAGAATCCAACCGACTTCGCTTGATGCTTTGAATCGGCACAGAGCTATCATTTTTGTTCATTTATATTCTTTCAACATAACTGAAGGTTATGTGTCAATATGTACGCAATTGTTCGTAGTAAATATATACATATGTATGTATTTTCAGATTCCTAGAGCCCTTATTACACATCATTTCCATTTTTAACTATTGTTCCACATTATCTACCTTTTCGTCATAAAAGTAAGTCATCAAATTAAAAACAATTTAATAATAAACAATAAAAATAACAATAACAACAGAAGCATGAGCTTTAATATTTAATAAATCGACCCATAAAATTGCGATCGGCGATCTATTTACAAATGAAACAATAAAATCCCGAACGAACGAATGAATGAATGAATGTCGAACGACCAAAGCAGCGCAGCGAATTCGCTATGTCAGCTACGTAAATATATATTGTATGTATATACATATGTATATTTAGATATGCATATATATTTGTATGAGTGAAGGTTGTTAGTGTGCGTCCGGCCGTGTGTTGCCTTTGTATCTCACGACCTTACTATAAAAATCCCAGACAGACAGGCATAAAAACAATAATAATAAACAAACGGAAAATGAGAGAAAAAAATATTAATTTGCTTATGCGAATTTACAAGCAACAACAACGAATTCGCCACACTAATAATAACATTAACGATGAACAGATAAAAGGTGACAATAACAATAACAACAGCTAACGGCTCGTGATGGCAAAAATAATAAACGAAAATTGAGAAAATGTTGAGTAAAAAGTAGAACAACAACAGCAAAAACTATAGCCCATGTAAACATGAAAATTAAAAGTATTTAATCTGAATGGCAAGAAATGTGAGTGATAAGAGAACGATTACGAAGAAAGTACAAATGATGCTAGTGTTGTTGTTGTTGTCATGAATAGAAAATTTTGAATTATAATCGGTGGGTCCTACAGGTTCGTAACTGCTTCCGAATTACCTTACTCTTTTACGTTAATCGTTCTGTTGCAAAAAGCTAGAGAAAACTTTAACTTTCGAAGCTAGAATAACCTTATTAAATACTATAACACTTTACATGCAAGAACATTTTTTTGATATGATCGACCTGAATCATTTCTTTGGATATTGTAATGTTGCCTTGAAAAACAATCCAGGTTATATTTCATGAAAATATCTTGCCATCTTTTAAAATTTGTTGGACTAATTCGCAGCGGAGAGACTTGCTTATTCGTCATATTCAACAAACCGCAGCCAAATCCGTTTAAAAATCTTGATATTTGCAATCATTTTCAAAAACATCATCTGAATAGATAGAGATTATACGACGATAGAGACGATAGATATTTTGCGATCATCTGAGTTCATTGACACATCCTTTAGATTGCATCACCTTTTCCAGCACTCTAGAAAGGAAGTATTTAGTTGGTTACGAATACCTGTTATTCAAAGCTTCAATCTTTAATCTAGTGTTAATGTACTTGAGTTATATTCTGTTATATATTGCATTTGATTATTTGCAGTCCTCTCTCAAAAAAGTGAAATCTCCCCACCAAGTTCGGAAGTATGTAGGCACACGCATCAATACTCGATTAAAAACTTAAATGAAATAGCATATGGATAGGCATTACAAATTATCAGGCAAAGCTTTTTATGATGCTTTTCCTTAAATAAGAGAGAGAGATGCTAAGAGTGTATTGTTTCAAACACAGTTCCTCGGAAGAAGGTTTCGGAGCGCAAAAAACAGGCTTTTAAAGAAAGCATATACGATTTTAACGATATAGAATGAGCAAAAACCTTCAAAATGTGTATAAATATGTATATGAATATATTATTTTCTTAATTCTTACTTTTTCACTTTAATTCACATATTGCATTCGAACTCATAAGGATCAATATTTCTGCTCATCACTCATAATTTTACTGCTGTTGTTGTGGTAGGTATTTACGTTTTTATTGCCTTTTGAACTCATGCTTCACGCTCGTCGGCTTATGTTAATTTGACATATGTACATATTTCCGGTATTGAAGCGCACGAATATGCCATGAAATCGTTTTTTTAATACAAAAGCATAAATAAATCATATGAAACGAAAGGCCGAAAGGACGTTTTTGTTAACGCCCAAAAAATTCAAGATTTCAAATTTATTCAATGTTTTTCTCCATCCTCACTTGGATTCCGTTCAGCAACCCAAATATTCGGCAAAAACAACTTGAAATCAATATAATGTTTTGAGTGATTTTATACTCTTGCACATGTTGCTACAGAGTATATAGAATAGAATAGTTTTGATCACCTAACGGTTGTACGTTTCAACTAAATACAATCGAGATAGATATAGCGTTACATACCGTACTGGTTACTGGTTAAAAATACTTAAACCGCGATAAATAAAGAACTAAATGCGCCAGAGACATTAAATTTTACCACGAGATGTTATGAAAAGGTTATATAGGAGCAGGTGTCAAACCGACTGTTTTAAATAAAATCGAATATCTCAGAACCAGCTCGAACGATTTGAACTAAATTTGGTACGTAAAATTCCTATAACATTTTTATATTACAGTACGAAAATGCGTGAAAATGAACTACAATCACGATTACTCCCCATATAGCATATATCAAAATTCCATTTGATACCTTCAGTTCCCAGTATGTAAATCAAGACGCAATTAATATAACGAGATACAAATTTCAAATTTGTTGACCTCAGTACTTAAGTTGACTTTTGACCGAAAATTTGTGTGAGATATATAATTAAAATGCAAGGAGCACACTATTATGATAATCATCTGTCTGTACGTCGACATAGCCTCCATACACCTAATTTCAAAATTTTCTTACTATCGGTCAATATGTGAGCTATCTTGATGACATGTTTTTAAAAATGGCGTGAAAACTTAAACTGCCCCCTATATATGTACGAGTACATAACAAATATGAGAATTTTGGAACATTCGGCTGACTTTACTCCATATGATTGTACAAGTATATGAGGTATCTTAACGAAACCCAGGGGGCCTTTTTGTTCTTGAATTAAAATAAAGTTATTATGAAAAATTCTAGAAATGTACTGTTAGAAGCATTCAGCTCTTTTGACCAGCGGGTTGATCGATTTCTGTATAGATCATAGAGTTTCACATACTCTTATTTGTGTCACCATCACTTTAGATTATAGCGTGGTATTACACGACACGACGGGATGATCACCATATAACTAGGGATGCTTGAGCCTCCAACAGATAGATAGACATAAGAATGTAATTTGGGTGTATAGTAGTAAGACATTTTGTAGCTATGTATAAGGGCCTTTTCCAGAGTGAATTATATAGACAACTTCTCATGTGTGAATGAGGGAAATGTTCATTCAATTCTGTTTATGACGAGAACATCGAAAAAGTTTAAGAAAAGGAGTTAGTACCGGATAGTCAGAACATTCTTTACCAATAGATAATAATATTATATCTCTGATTAAATGGTGCATTTGACGATGAAATGTATTCTCCCTAGGAGTAAAGTTGAAAACTATTTTAAAGTTTATCGGTATATAAAACAGCTGATGAACAGAAATTGTGACAGTGGAAATCGTTCAAGTTTGGTAGTAATTAAAAATTCGATACCTTGTATATTTACATACATTTTCACTAAAATATCAATGAAGACTCTATTGCTGAGATCGGAAATTCCGTATGAGCTTTCATTCTACCTATCTTGCTACTTTATGGGATATTGCCTTGCCTGTCTAGAACTACATTCGCTGTCTTCAACGGAATTCCTTTGCGGTGGCCCTTTCTGGACTAAACTTATAATCAATTTATGACTTTTTAATAAATACTTTTGTCATTAATAATTACAGGAAGGGATTTATGAATGTGTAAATGTATTTGTACGGAGCTACTAAATATCATTAGCACAAGAGAACTCCCACGAATAAGATCGTAAAAATATTTTAAGAAATCAGCGCAGAGTGAATAAGATATGACCTAAATATGCGAACCGCAGCTACCACAAGCAAAGCGATCGGAATGACAAGCAATTAATGCAACAACAACAAAACACTACGACAGGCAGCGGCACGGAACGCAACAAAAGAGTGCGAGGCCAGAGGAAGCAGATATGCATATGAAGCAAACGCCTACAAATTACGACAGACGCAAATGATCAACATTTTCGGAACTACGACGGCGGTCGAGCGTTTGCCGCGCTTGAACGGCTAAAGCGTATGGTGGGTCTTCTTGGCGTCTTATCTTAATTACATAAACTCTACCGGTTGATGAAGCCTAAACGATAGCTGATCACCGATCGTTGAAGATTAAGTCGCATGAGTCACTGGAGGTTACAGCGGCGCTTTGAAAGACCCAAGTGACAGGCTTGTTGATGGCACTGTTGACGGCATTGATGAGGATATGATTGGATTATGGAGAATGCGGCGATTCGGTGTGGATTGTGAATGCGGTGATTTGGCTGACGCGTCGGCTCGGCGCTTAGCTGTGTTAATTACGCTGACTTTCAATTCTTTTCCAGGTATTGCAAGTAATTTTCAGTTAAATTTTATTTGATGTGTTAATTATACGAAAGCTAAGTATTCTTATTTATTTTATGGAAATTATTATATGAATTTTTTCCCAGACTGTAAGCTCGCTTTGGTAGTAGTGGAGCTGGAGTAGCGGTGTAGTGGTGAAATGGCAGTAATTTCAGGACTCCATGTATTCAATGCAAGCTTTTTCACCATCAGTTGTTACTGTAACGGTTATCTGCAATACTTTTTGCGTTAATGTTAACTTTGGTTTACTCAGCGCGCAACTTTACGGTAAAGATCAATAGGGCAGTCGATGCTAGATGAGTAGGTTACACAGACAATGAAAATATGTGCCTAATATCATACCGGAACTTTTGGCATGCTAGTTTAATCTGCACAATTAGGAGTTCAGTGGTGATTTGATTCCGAGGACGCCATTCACCGATAGATGCTTCAGCGAAAGGAGTTCGCTATGTACTTGGAGCATGCAGCGCACACTAAGCACCAGCTCTTGAGGAGTTAAATGTTTTGACAAGTTTGTAGCTTTTTCAAACAGGTCTTTCGAGACTATTCAACACCGATCGCCCACGCTGATCACAACCTAAAACATGAAGTCCTTAGTTTAAGATTTAGTGATCCTTTAATGTCTTCAGTCAATAGGGTGAACCAAAGAAGGTACACCTACGGAAGAGATCAACCATAGCGTTGATGGTTTTCTATAGAGATGCTGGCAGTTTCTCGAGTTCTGAAACTATCTCTCGGACTCATGATACCAGATATCCTTTAATTTTATGAAACCTCGCCATTTTGTACTCATCAAAAATTGATCCATCGTTATAAGATTTTCTAGAGTAGAATCCAGAAATATAATCTCAAGGACGCCATTCACCGAAGGATACTTCATGGTAAGGAGTTCGATATATTCTGCGAGCATGCAGTCTACACTCATGATACCAGATCTTACTTGGTATTATGAAACGTCGCTATTATGTACTCATCAATAATTTATGTATCGTTGTACGGTTTTTCTACAGTAAGAATCCAGCCATTTGGTAGTCAAGATTTCAACTGGCTGCAGCGAAACTGAAATTTTTGAAAAATATTACTATAGGCGCATTATCTCTGACTGTAATTTACTTCAAGTATTTTCAATAAAAAGAAAAAATAATCCACACCTCACAAATATGGCCAACGCATTTTCCGCATGCCACCCACAACATTGTCATTTTGGAGTTTGCAGCAATTGCGCTCACATATCTACACATACTCACAGATATACATATGTACATGCATTAATTTTAAACATGTGCAGCACCTGAGCGCCTGTCATGCTACACATAATCGTTAATATGTATCTAACATGGCCTGATAGCTACTTATTGCTCTGCGCATGCGTACACATTCAGCGCATACCATTCGATTACCCGATTACTCGCCACTATATACAAAGGCACACACATGCAGCCAAATGAACGGGTATAAGCTAATTTCGCTTTCGTATTCCTATCGCTCGCCGTTGCGCTCAAATGCGCGGCCGTTTCTCTTGTGCGCCGGTAATTTGTCCACCGTTGCGGTTCGTGTGATTGATGTGCATTGCAATCATTTGACAAGTTTCGCAATAAATGCAAACGAATACGTCGAAATTGTGGTACGTGCAACCTGTTTGCTGTGCTTATTAGTTGCATGTGTTGCATACGAGCGCAGAGGCTTGCTTTTTGCGTGTTTGTTTGTTTGTTGTTTAATGCCTCCGAAGGAGCTGGTGTAGTTTTTGTGGGAGTCGCAAACATGGACTGGAGTGGATGCAGGTATCATCGGTGAATGTGGCAATTGTTGTTGGCTAGTGAACAAGACACATAGGAGTGGTTATAGAACACTTCCTTGAGGTTAAACTTTTCGTTGAAGCCGGAGTGCGGAATTTCAATCAGCTAAACCTAAGGTACTCCCAACTCCAGACTCTCCCACGAAACCACCTGATTAAGTACTACTTCGTGGGGATGATAAGATTAACGGACGCCTAATCTGCTCTATATATGTATCTCAGTTTTGTCTTAATCGAGGCTGCCGCTTCGCTGACAGCTTTCCAGTTCTCAGTTGACTGACACATGAGTGTCATCAAATTTTCCCACGAGTGTATTTTTCCCTTTTACTTATAAAGCGAGGGCAATAAAAGAATACATTCTTAGAGTCTTCAAAGCACTCTGAACACATCGGACAGTTCGGACTAATGTCGTACTGGTATCTGTAAAGGTAGCTTCTAAAGCACCCATGTCCGCTTGGTATTTGGGTTAGGTGGGAATCCAAGTCTATCCACGAATGAATGTCCGGTATCAGTCTGTGGGTGCACCGTCCATTGAGTGAGGTTAGCCACCGCTGCTGCCATATTGTTAAGCTTTTGACTCTCTTCTCTTTTGGCTCCTATTGATGACTCTGATAACTTGTAAACCCGCTCGTATTCGTCACCCTGGATGTCAATGGTTATCATACCAGCTATTCCTTTAGCAGCATCGCTTGATATTGTCCGGAAAGCATTGATAACCCTTAGTGCCGCTGTGCTTATATGACTAGCTTACGATTTAATGCCTAGCGCCTGAATCCATTTGGAGCCGCATATACTCGTAATACTACCGATCTCATTACCTTTGCGAATAAAATCGCTGGCTCGAGCGCACGCTGCCTTTTTTATTGGCTGTAGAGTTGAATATGCGTGTCCCTGCTTGACGCTTATGTTAGAGGCAAGTAGATCAGTCAAATTCTGCGAAAATTGGAGTCTTAATTTATGTAATAATCCACGGTGCCACACCATATCGAACACCTGTGATACGTCTAGAAAAACTGCTGTGCAAATGTTCTTATTTTCCATTGATATACTCCTTTTTTCAACTATGTTTTCTGAAAGTGACGGCTTGAAGTAGGTTAGACAAAATGGACAGCAACGACATTAGACGATTTGACGAGGATTCATGTGCGCTTTTTCCAGGTTTTTGTATTATATTGGTTTCGGATTGGAGGATTGAGTCATATGTAGAAGTGTACTCAAGTGAGGAAAGTTATTTGATTGCCATTTACTTGTGAGTGACCAGAAACGATTCTTTTACATTTGGCTCAGGCAGTTCACGGTTTCCGATCTTAGGCAAGGAATCCTCTGGGTAGCCTAAGGACATCCGTTTGAAGGTGAGCTAAAGTTAGAAGGCGAAACATCCCCTCCATAGTATTGGGCGTTGGTTTTGTAACCCGCCACAGTCTCGAAAGAGAAACCCCCTTTTGGTGACTACCACAGCAAACGTACTAAGGACTATGATTTAAGGGCATGCACCAGGAATGTCCGGTTTCTTAATTGGAAAGGTGCCGCTACTAAAAATTAAAGGCTGGCATCAAGTAATGGACGGGACAAGGACTGAAACGAGTAGGTCCTTTTGACATTTATAACGGTGCCCATATAAGAAGCAAAAATTTGGTGGGGAATTCGGATACGTATCTGAGGTTTATGTATGCGTTTATTATCTCTGTAAGCTTTGTTACCGTTTTGCGTGATACTACATCAGAAGTTATCAATTTGATGCGTGGAGCTTTTTTAGGTTTAAAACTATTTTTGATGAAATTTACAATTTTTATTTGTTGTTGGTAAAGTTTAATTTTCATGTTGCGAAGCTTCCAACTGCGGTAAGATATGGTAAAAGATGGGTCGCGAATGTACTGAATCTTTTAGCTAATTTCTCTGAAAAAACTTGCGCTAATTATTCGTCGCTTTTTGCCCTGGATCCATCGTCCATTCTGAGAGGAAGATTTGAAATAATTGCTTTCCTAACATTTTTAACAGCTTTTCAAAAGGAGTAGTGTGTTTTGTTTGGTGTCCGTTTATTGATTTTATTTTGAAAATGTTTGCTTTTTTGATTCTTTGATTTTGTTGCTGATAGAGAAGCTTAGTTGAATTGTTCATTTCTGTTTTATATCGAGCAAAATGAGTATTTACCATTTTTACGCAGTTTTCTCTTTTTCTTTACGAGATCCATGTCTGCTAGGTTTTTAGTACTAAAGTATTTTTGTTTCACAACGGTAGTACTTTCCAAGTCAATAATTGAATAATTTTTGTAAATCTATCTACTTCATCTTTCATACGTTCTGGTATTGCTATTTTTTCTGAAAGGTTAATATTTTTGCCCAGCACGACTTTAAAGTACTCACAGGCCGTATGTTTGTTTGATAGATGTGGTGGTACGTCGAGGTCAAAGCCTCGATACCCCAGCATTCATTGCATTGTCTGTAGAAACTATTTCCCGAGGCTTATAAAATTGTGGTCATCTAAAATTATTGAGAAATCTTGTAGTAACTATTTGGATGAGACCGGTCCACCTAACTAAATTTTTATTTATTTTCTTTCGTAGAATCGCACTACTGATAGTTTAATGTAGTTAATAAATATGTTAGGTTAAATGGTCGATACTTACAGAGATCTCATTTGGACAGCTATACTTATAACAATTTCTCCAAGTCTCGACCCACTCAGGAAAAAGCCTCTGCGACGCAGTGGTCCAAGTTTTCAGGGATGCAATTGGAGGAGGAGAGAATTTCTGCATTACCATTTGTTGACCCCTTCTTATACCCAGCTTCATCAAGCTTAGTAACCACAAGGTCATTGCCTTCACCAAATAAACAACAAATATAATAATATTATTAAACATAAAACTATTCTTTCATTCACCGACACCTCTTTTTCTTTCCAACTAATCCGTTAGCTACCGTCTTCTAATACCTTCAATTTTCACTATCAGATCACCTGTTTGACAACTATGTACCTTCATCAAGTATACTCGTACACCATTGCTCGCTCAATTGTTGCGCAATCAGTGGTTGAAGCGCACCACCTTTCAAGTGCCTACTCACGGAAAAATATCGAGCGACTGCCTACTTCAAAGACGCGCAGCCGCAGACTCGTCGATATTAACGCCTAATTCACAACACGTTAACACGTCAAGTCGACAATGAAACGGAGACTCAGTGTTTGTGAGGATGTGTACAATGCACCTTTGCGTACAATGTGCAACAAGGCTGCTAGCTGCTCGCTGCACTTGACGCGATCGATCGATTATCGCACGATCACTCCAATTCGCATTGAACTCGCTAAAGCAGTGTGGCAAACGAATTGCTTCTGCTGCGCACACAATCGTGTTGCATGCAACGTATGTAAGCAGTGAGCACAGACAACAAGAGTAAACTATTCTTTCTACTAATCGCATTCATCATCATCAGCGGCAACACAACGCTGAAAGGCAGCGACCAAGATCTTTACATATATTTATGTATATTTAAATATGTAACTTATGCGGTTGTATGTAAATAAGTGTGTCGATTGTATTGTGAAAGTTACTGTTGTTGTTGTTGATCCGTCTCGGATTCTTTGCATTAATAGTGATTTCTTCAGATATCCAACCAAGCGCAACACATGAAACAAGGTTTGGGTGTTACGTTCATGTATTCGCTATACTCACATACAACCCTACGATCGTACCATCGGAAGCAAGATGACATTTACCGAACCAAAAAGGGCTGCAGGACTTAGTTGTCACAATTTCTCTTTCTAAAATTCTTGGTGCGATCCAAGATTTGACTCCAAAACATTGGCTACCTCCCAATAACGGCATATTTCGGTTAATGAATCCCAAATTCGATTTTTCAAATAATGAACAATAATGAAATCCTTCGAATCATACTCTCTGCTAGAGATAAGGTTGACTTTGGTTAATGGGAAACATTTATTTTCCACTTTGAAGATCGTTTTAAAATGAATACTATGCTTTTCCAGTAATATTGAAAAAGCCGAGATTTAAAGTTTGCAAATCTATCGATTAAACGCGCGCCAGAGATATTCAGATTTGAAGAGGAAGGTAGTTCTCTGTAAATAAAATACATATTGCCATTAACCAGTAAACGAATTGGGTAGGACTCTCTACATACATATGTATATTTTCAGTGTTATTCAATTATATGATAAAAGTGTTAATGCATTCGCTCTTAAATGTTGAAATATACTGGGAATTTTGAGATGCACGATGTTGTCTACAACTTTCCAGTTGGAGTGGTTATTCGTTAAGTCTTTCAAAAACTTCATTTGTTGGTCAATATCAAGGTAAAATCACTTCATTTTATTTACATAATTCATTTTAGTTTAACATGTCTTATGTACTATATCTTCTATTATTGTATACTATATACTTGTCGCATAAATATGTACCTATTGGACAATGTCCTGAAGGAACTATTACGATTGTGAAAAAACGAACTTTGGTAGGAGCAAGTAGTTCAGCAGATCTTCTGTGGTCTACTATAAGTCAAAAAAATATGTTACTGTCGTGCAGAAATTAGTCGTCGACCAACAACTGCTAAGTGTACGGGAGGCCCATTGATCCCGTGCTAGAACGCAAGATTACATTGGAGATCTAACTCGTTCCCACTCTGATGTAAGTGGAGCAAGGTGTTCATCGACCTTATAGACAGCCAGACGAGTCTGGTGATGAAATAGCTTGATGCAGCAGGATCCAGACTTCAGCTACCGATCTCTAGAGTTCATGATTACGATTAATTCAAAAGATACAACAAAAACGATTCGGTTTCATACACGTCTAACCCTACACTACCTCTTTTATTCCGCTGTTTACGGTTAATGATTGTCGCCGGCACAGTTGGTGCTCATTTTGCAATGTCGTCGTGTGGCAGGGTGGAACGTTTGACGGCTGTGGTAACTTCACGTTTATTATTTGTTATTGTTTCCGTGTGTATGTGGATATTCTACAGCTACTTGATACCTGTTTCGCTAACTCACCACTGATTTTATGTACGTCTGACTATTGCAATTGCATTAATCGAACAACTAAACGCATGTGGCATGTTGCACGATGCAATTGCATAGAGTTTTCGCTGATCATTTGAGTGATCGGTTGGCGGCACACAGCGCGCTGTACATATTAGAGGAGTAAACAAGTAAGTTTATATTCGGTTCTCCAACTTTTCTAGTGGCAAGTTACAAGTGCCAGCCGTCGATGCTGCTGCAAGGTGTTGTGCCAAGATAAGATTTTTTATCTACCCATATACATATGTATGTATGTACGTGTATGAATATATGCACGCATATGTATGTATGTATATATATTTATCGGAATGTCCAGCACTCCAGTAGAGTGTCTGTTTTCGTTGCATGCTTTTCAAGTGGCATCTCTTTCGCCACCATTATCTTTTCTACAATTCATGTTGTCAAGACTTTTGATTTAATTTGTAATTGAACTTCGCCAACATCTTCGTGAGCGGCTACTTGCACTGCTTCCGCTTCTTATTGCCCCTACTCTTTAACACACATTTCTCGTGTCAGTGGATTGCCCAATCGAAGTTGCTGTAATCGTTTTTGATGGTCCATTTTCTACTTCATTAAGCCTGGGAAAATGTCAACTTATCAAGCGAATGAGTTAGAAACTTATTTCATTTGAATATCTCGCGTCGGTTGAAGTGGAAATCAGCGATTTCTCTAACTCTTATTTTTGGTTTTCCGCATAAACTTCTTAGCCTTTTCAATAGGAATCGGATTTTCCATTAGGGATGATATGATTTCTAAGTGTCGTTACGGCCATTTTTAATATTTTTTGACCTGTAACTTCTTTCATTGTATTTAGTAATGTTTACAATTTTATCATGAAAAGACAAAGTGAAAACGATAATGATTTTTTAAAGAAAATCATATTCTCCGGCGAGGCTTACTTTCTGAGTGGTGCGGTAAATAAACCAAACCGTTGATTCTGGTGCGAAACAATATCTCAAGTTATTAAATCATTGGTCTTTAGCAATAAACTAGACTCTCTTCAAGCTTTAGAAGCCATTCTTGAACGTGCTATTCACGACATATTACTTCATTCAGTTGAAAAAGTTATCGGAAGTTGGGCTCATCGAATTCGGTCCGGCAAAAACAGTCGTGGAGGTCATTTGAATGATGTTATATTCAGAACTCAAATGTAATTTCCCTAACGATTAATGAGTGTGTGTGTTTTTTAAATTTGGAAAGCTCTATATTACATTGACGTTGGAGACTAGTAATTTCTGCGATTAAATCCAACAGAGGGAAGACAACAGCTAAGAAGTCTTCCTTTGCCGTTGTTCGAAACATTATCTTCTCAGATTAGGTCCATTGCTGACTTAATCGCTTCGTAAAAAACATATTCTCGTTATCGGGATGAATCAAATCCTTGTGTGGTTCAGGAAACACAATAGCATCCCCGCATCTCTTTTCACGCCCAAATATTGTATGCAAAGTTTGACGACTCGTTAATTTCGACAAATGGCCCAGTCAAATGGCCACCAAGATCATGCGATATAACGACTCTAGATTATTTTCTTTAGGGGTATGTTATTTTTTTTATTCAAATCATAAATGGGTTTCTCCTACGACCGAAGGGCTTTTTTATTCCGAAAAATTGTCACAAAATTTATGGATTGCAAAAGCACATGTAATCCTGACGGAAAGGTGATTTGAGGACGGCTCGAAGTAGTACCTTTAACCAAAAAGGTTTTGAAAACAGATTTTATTTACATCAAAGAACTGAAACTGAAGCAAATTTGAATTGAACATTTGAATGTTGATCTTAAGAAAACTATCATAAGAAAGAAATCGATTTAAAGTTGTTGTCTGGTAGCTTGAGCTCAAAAAATTTTTTTTTTTGCTTAATTTGAAAGTACAATGTCATGAGAACATACTCTGGAAATTTCAGATAGAAATTCGAAATATTTCGGGAGTTATAACGAGTTTCCTAGAGCGCCTCGGAGTCCAACTTTTAAGGTCGACCGAACTTTAAACACATTTTTCTCAAAACATTGTTTTTCTGGTAAGCCCGGGTTCTAACTTTTTTTCTACTAAACCGATTGCTTTTAAATTTTAACAAGTTCTACACACTTATAGTTCTCGTCGGTACTGACGACCCTAACTTTTTATTTTACAACCCTTTTCTAAAATAAAAGGACTCTTTTTCAAAATCCGTCATTTTGTTATTTACACTTGAAATGTAACTTCAATAGTTCCAACCAGAATGACATGTCTATAGAGTAAGAATAATCAAGAATATTTGATTTCAGATAACATCAAGAGCCAAAAATCACCCGAGCCACCCACCTGCATTTTTTTGGGTTTCAACTTTGAGTGACAGTAATAATAGTAATAAAGTATTAAATTTTTTCAAATACATTTTTTTTTTAAACGAACTCTTTAACGTATGAACATATGTATATACGTTTCTTCGAAAATACATACCAATTATAAGAAGAGTAAAGGCTGAACTGAAAGCATCAAGTAGTTAGACATGCAGGATTTCAACATTTTGGGGCTCAATTAATTAGTCGTTTCGTGCAATGTTGTTTTAAATCTTGTTATCTTGTTATCTTGTTTCATTATTGTGTTCAAGCCGTTTGGTGCCCTCAAAGAAGCTCAAGGTTTGGTACCTGATGGATTCCAAGAGTTCCATGTCGGATTTGTGCTAGAGCTGGGCACCATTCGAGTTTCCAGCTGTGTTGTTACAGTCATGGTATTTTCTCCACCTCGGATGCATCTAGCCAACTCGTTTACTTTTTCGTTGCCGAAAATTTTTTTATGACCGTCAACCCATGTAATGGGCAGGTGACTAAAAATGAGCTCAAAGCCTTGCTACATTTGTTGACTACGCCGAAATTAATCTTTGAAGACTACTAATAGAAATGCCGCCTGGGTAACTGTGTGTATGGTAGATTTTTGCAGGCTACCGTAGTTACTCAGTAGAACTCTATAGGCCTTCTCTATGCCCAGTACTTCCGCTTGTAAGCTGCTAGCTGAGCCTGGAGGACGCATAGATAAAAAGATATCAAGATCCTCGGAGTTTACCCCCGTCGCTACATCGCAGTTCATTTCGGGCCTGTCGACATAGAATGAGAGAGATTATGTTAGTCACGAAACTCAGAGAAGAAGATAGCCTTTTCCAAAAAATTAATATTAACCTACCTTTAGATAAATCAAATTTCGAAAGACGGGATGAAAGATCCGAAAGGTACAATAGAGAGTGCTTCGTTAAGAAAACTATAAAAAGTCTCATTGCGTCAAGTTGTTTTCTACGTGTGAATATATGTTCTTAATTTCACTTAGATTTCGAAATCAATTCATAACAACAAAAACAATTCATTCATTCACTTTGCTTGGGGGGCAACATTGAAAAAATTGCAAAAACTTGCAACATTGGTGCCACATGCACTTGGAGCATCTGCGTCGTACTGCCAGAAGCAAGCGAACTGATACTAGAAGGGGAGGGGCACGCTGCATTCATATCTAGCAGCGAACGGCACGGAGCTGCCTGGCGACGACGACAGGTTTGCAGGTCGTCCGCCAGCCGTGTGCGGATTTTTACTTCTACAACTGTTGAGTGTGGTTGTTGTAAACGAAGCTGGCATAGGGAAGCAGTTCCACACAAACATACAAACACATAGCGGAAAAATGAAAAACTCATATAAAACAGCAACGCGACAATACGTGCGGATGTGTGAACAACAACAACAATTGGCGGGCATGCATTGAAGTGAAGAGGAGTCGGCCACGCTGTCGGCAGACGAACGCTTGGCAGCAAGAAGCGTGTCGCCAATTGATCGTGAGTTTTACCTAGAAAAATGTCGCGACAATTGTAATGACAACAGCAACAACCACAAGCAATGCAGCAGTAGCAGTAGCATTGACAATAGCGAATGTTGGCTGCAACAACAACAAGAATGTCGTAAACGCAAAAAAATTAAATACAACAACATGCTTACTTGCAACAATTACAAGCAGTGAACAAGAGAATGAAGAAATGAGTAACTAGCAAACGAAGCGAACGTGGCTTGCGTTGTGGCAAGTAGCGTATGTTGCAACTGCGCAGCCAAATAGCGGAGAATGCAATTGAAATTGAAGAATTACTTGAAGAATGTCAGCCGCGTTAGCGCAGATTACATTATGCCGATTCATTGTGTAGCACAAGTGAGCAAACGCTCTCGCTCACCGCCACTATGCGCCCTGGGCGCAGGCGGTGCGACGCGCGGTTGGTTGAAGAGTTGTTCTCACAGCTCCAATGCACAGCCAGTTGTTTGGCTAACTCGCTTCGAAGCATTTATAGATTCTCCCGCTCCGCGCCGAGCGTTGTCTCTTCACTTTCCTTGACACTTCCCGATTAAATATTTTCCTTGCTCTTCGCAGTGCCCTTCGATGCAAGGCAAAGCAACTCTTGCATTGATTTGACGCTTTCTGTGGCTCCCCTTTAATTGGTATTGACTGTTACTATTTTGTGCTTGCCGTGTGCTTACTCGAGGCATGTTGTAACGGCCGGAGCCCTTGGCGCTCATCGATCGCGACCACCAGCACGACCCAGTCCAATTTCATCGAACGTTCGCTGGGGGAAACTAAGTCAGCGCCAATTTGTTGTTGCCTTTGTTGCGATTTGATTTTGTTGTCCGTTGCATAGTTACCATTTGGCCTGCTTGTTGTCACAGCTGATCGTGAGTGAGTTCAGTTCATGGTCGCCGCGCTTGTTCTTGTCTGTTGTTGTTGTATTCGGTTACATCGTGAAATCGTTGCGACTACTTACAAGCTTCTGCTCAGCAGTTGGTTTCCATGCAAGTTGTTGCAATTGTTTTGTGCTGTTTGTTGCACGAGTGGCATTGGTGGTTGCAACGCGCTGCCGCGTTTTGGTGCTGCGCTTCTTTGGCCGCTCAATGAAATGCAGCCCCACTTCATTTTGCAGCTCATTACGAATGGAAATGATGGAAATGCCTGTCTGTGAGCTCGTCCGTCCGTCCATACGTCTCTAGCTATCATCTCCTGCGCATTTCGTTGATGGACAATAATGAAGCGACAACAGGAAGTCGTGTGATTTTGCCATGTTAGCGTCCTCCAGCACACTCCCCCCTACGCGCAACTTGCGAATTCGCTTAACCACGACACATCTGGTCGAGAAGACTCACAATGAAAAGAGTGAAGACGCAAACAAACATACATCCATATTAAGTAGGACTCATTCTTAAAAATGAAAGCTTTAAGGAACTTGTACTTGTCGCACAGCTAATGGATCAAAGTTAGGCGCAACGCTTCGGAAATATCTCTAGAGGAGAGAGATACTTCGTTGGAATTAAACAAAATATAAACCGCATTAACAGGACACATTGTATTTGAAATTTTTACATTATAACTAACAATATATAAAAAACTGGAGCCAGGATCCTCCTTTGGCCATTGCGTAATATAGCTTCTATTTAGTGAAAAATGATTTTCTGCCTGAGAATATCTAATAAGTAGTATTGTTAAAAACTCTTCGCAATATCAGAATTCCGTACACCACACTTCCCGTATTCATTAATTTCTTCCACACCTTTTATTCGTAAAGTTTCAAGCTTTCCATACTTTTTGGGTCTATAGATAAATCTCTTGACCCTTTATTTGAAGTATTGCAGACATAACTTTGAACACGCTTGACTCAACCGTAATTACGGAAATAATTAACAATCTTCGTTCTCAGTAGGGTTGAAAAGGTAGACTACGAAATATCTGAGTTGACAATCATCGGTAAAATTTTCCAGGTCAAAATCACATGTTAAGGAACGTGTGTATACCAGGTTTTTCGACTAGTTTCTTCTCCCTTTTTCCCTTAACTTCAACAAATCGATAATCTCATATCTGATTCTAGCCGCCAAAATGTCAATGATTAATGGTTTGAAATAAGTCGTGTTTTTGCTCTTCTGATTTGAGATGAAGATTCTCTCATCCAAAAAATTTCCGCCCTGCTTTAATTGCATTTTTATCCTTTTGTTTTGTTTTCGATCTTCCATCTTCGATGTGGCACCAAACAAAAACTAGTCCAACAAACTTAAGGGATTTCTTTTACAAACAAGCCTTGCTTCGTATGTTTTCTTTTATATTTCGGGATACGAGTAAGAGAACAAAACCGAATACTAATTATCGAAAATTGCTTTATTGCTTTTAAAAGTATTCTCCATTAAGATCTATGTACTTGTGAATCCGTTTGAATCAATTCCCAAAGCACTTTTGTCACACTGATTGAGGTACATATCTTCAAAACATGCGTTCTGAACACACCAACCGCCTCTTTAGGTGCCAAAAAAACGTTGGCGTATTAGTTTATCTTTTATCTGTCATTGAACGAAATTACTTAGTGAACGACCCAATAAATTTTAGGATGGGAACGATTGTGATTTTGAAGTACATAGCCTCCAACAAACAGGAACCGGGTATGATTATTGTGAATTGTTGCAGAAAAAAATAAATAACGGCGCTCCCTGGGAAGTCGAAACCAGGGAGAAATTGCCCTCTGTCTCTCCTTCACTGAGCAAAGTACTGTAGAGCAATACTTGATGCTTACTGATAAGCACATGAATACGGATTACCAAATGTTGTATGTTACTTACTGAACTACCTTCCTTACTACATGAAGCGGTAACGTTTTCAAGGAACACCAAAAAGTGCAACATCTTTTACGAGTACACGCCAATTCAAATGTTGTGTCCTGAAAATAGGCACTCCCCATCCTTCTTTAGGAGTCAATTAAGGGGTCACTTGAAAGTGAGAAATAAATTTTTGTGTGAATTGTTTTGTGAAGAGGCACCTTCTACTTTTGTATGCTTATTAGACCCGCACACGTCTAAACTAGCTATTTAAAAGATTCATGACTAGTCATATTCGAAACCAATACATATGTATGTATGTTGTCGATCTAGCGTTATATGATATCGACAACAACAATTTCAACGAGTACAACAACAATATTTAAATAACTATAATCTATTCACTCCTGTTAGATTGTAAGCATCTTAGGTCTGATTAGATTTCAACGGAACTAATTAAGTTTATATGCGCATGGCATTTAATTATCAATAGAAATGTATATATTGAATATAAATATAAATAAATATATTGATTTATTAATAAGGAAATTATTCACATTAATGGCTCGGAGCAATTATTTTAATTTATGATGACAATATTTACATAAAGCTTTTCATTGTGACTATTCAAATATTTGCTTAAATGCATATATACATATTTATAATGCATATGTGCAATATATGTATGTGTTGAGTGTTTTGCTTCCACTTGTTAGCATATTGGATAAGGCCTGGCCAATGACGCTTGGTCAAATGACAATATGTACAGTGGCTAAGCGTCTTTGTAGATAGAAACGACATGGTAATCGGTACATACTTTTGCGAAAATATACATACTTATACATATATCGATCACCATGTAAAATATTCATCGTTCCCTGTAGGAAATTTCAAAGCAGTAAAAAAGCCGTTTTATGAGTACTCGAGTGTAAGACTCGCTACTGTATATTTTATCTAAATTAGACAAATGCCTGAATCTAACCTTTTAAAAATGAAGTCCTTAGGAATTAAATTTTTCACAATGAAAGCACATTATTTTGTGACTTAATTGCTTTGAGAGTTATTCACCGAACGTAGTGATCTTCCGTTTTTACCGAACCACTTTTGAGGTAATATTGGTTTTGAAACAAGGAGGTCTCTAGGAAACTTAGCAAATCAACTTCCAACTTCATTTTTCATTCAACAGCTTGATGTAACAACACTTTTTTCTTTATGAAATGAGGCCTCGATTTTCCACGCTTCTACTCTTAAAACGTTAAAAAATAAATAAAATTGTTGTTGTTGGCTATTCATTCATCAAATTTATACACTAGTTTTTTGAAGGTTAGATCTACTCTTTTTGTAAAAACAAGGAGCACGAGACTACTTATACATAAATCTTAATTTAAGCGCCCTCTCCCCTTCGAAGCCCTACTTTTTTGGGTGATTATTCCTTACTATTGGCCCATTTAGTATACTCTCGGTGAAAATATGAGCATCTCAAAATTACTGAAGCATTTCAATTATTCCGATGTTGTTGTAATATCGTATTTAACTTTCTTGTTTCAGTGCCCGCTGTTTCTCCAGCTTCGAGGACTAGTCGACATTTCTTCTCAGACTATATATCAAGACGATGAATATGATATCGTATATGGTACTTCTATAGCAAACTATGATCCACTCAACATGGTCGTAGTAGCTAATGGGTTACAAAAAGACGGAAGAAAACCAAATAGGTTCACAAAATAATTTAGCTGGGGCCTCGCCCTCTCCGATATCACGACCTTCTGTCATTAGTGATTTTTGTCTCCGGGACAATTGAATATTAATTTGTTAAAATAAACCAGTAAAGGCTTTCACTTCGGTTGCACCGAATCTATAATACAGGTGCCTTTTCTATAGCAAAAAAGGAATAAATATAGTATATTACAGTAAAATTAGATACTACAATTTCGTCTTTTCTTCTTTACATACAGTGACTTGAATTCCATCGGTCAGTTTGAATAGCAGTTGATGAGGAGGTCACTTTCTCTGGCGCTGGTACGTCCAAGCCGTCTGCTACTGCTGAGGTTACTGCGGGAGTCTTCATTGAGTAGGCAGGCCTACAAGAGGGGGTACGCAGCAGCTTCCAGAGGAACTTAAGCACCAGGAGGACAGAAAGCGGAGCACGGCGTGATTCTTCACGGAACCGATCCTATAGCGGTGACCAATGTCGAAGTTACCCAGGTGAAACTGCAACAGACAGTGTCAACCTCGGCTGTCAACGCGAGCAGGTTCATATCGGATAACCGGAGCATCTTTCTAATTCAGAAACCATTGGTCCACAAAGGGAAAGTCAGAGGTATCAAACCGTAGCGATATTGATTGCTTTTCCATTTCAGAGTTCCTAACACAGGATTTGGTAGCTGTACAGGCCAATGATAGCTAAGGTGCGGACTACTCTCCTTGGAAGACATCGACAGCACGCCCAAAGGACCCGCAAAGCCTAGTGGACTATTTAATCGCGTCACACCCTAATCCTAAGTCCAACGCATGGAATTGGACAACATGGTCTGCAACACACGGGGTGAGTCGCTCTTCCAATTTATTATTATTAGTAATTTAATTATTGAGAATGTCGATTGTGAACTCAAGTTCGTTATAAGCAATAGGATAAAGGTTCTTGACATCACTTTGGGTACGATCTCAGGACTGGACTGATCTCACAATGGAGGACGCTTTCAGAGCCCACCATGTCAGTTCACAGAATCATAAGATTCGCACAGAAAGTAAAAGTCAAACAACTCCTTCCCAGACCTATTCCTAAGAACAGAGTTTGGCTTGCCTTTTGAGATGCGCTGGCGATAAATGTTGGTAGAAAGAAAAATAGCTAAACAGAAGTGCTACAGCATCAGGACCGGAAAGCAGATTATCGAAACCGGTTCTAGACCCATATACTACTAAGCACAGTTGCTCAGAATGATCCGTAGAACATATCCCGCTTACACGATTTTTTCCGCTTTTTGGCTCCATTTAAATCAATCCGCTCTAATATGCATGTATGTATGTAAGTAGATTTGTTCGTGTAATCAATTGTTGTTCAATTCCCACAGCAATTGTTGTTCTATTATTAAGTACAACATTAATATCAAATCACCTTTGATTGATTTGAATGAATTTCAGTTACTTTTATTGTTGTTGTAAATTCTCGCAGTTGGAGGTGTTGCTGCAATGTTTTGAAGACCATAAAATTGTAATAAATTTAAAAGTACCTAAATGCATATACCAATATTTACATACATATCTACATATAGTATTTAGCTATGGTTTATTGGAAATTTGCTTTTGTTTTTGGTTAAAAATTTTAGCTAAAGGTCGGACATTGTACCACAGTAGCGATGCTTGAATGAAATTACATTTTATTTGCACATCGTTTTATTGTTGTTTGTTGTCATCATCGTCAGCTTTTCCACATTGTTGTTGTTGTTGCTTTTCGGTTTGTAGCTGCAACCCGCACTGCTATTGTTGCATTGGCTGCGGCTATTATTGTCACCAGCAACCGGAATGGACCAAAAAGAAAAATAAAAATACATATTTTTAACGGGCACTTGTTGTTGTTGCTACCTACACATTCGTTCACCTAACATCTTGTTGTTGCCGTTGCAGTTGTTGAGAATAAATTGGCGACTTTTGTTTTCCGTCCGACAGTGGCGCTTTGTGTTGTTGTTGGCCATTTTGTTTATTGAATGGTAATTATGACAGCAGCAACTGCAAACGCTAATGGATGTTGTTGTTAGAACAACACCAGCAAACATTATTTGTAGGTACATTGAGCCAACATTTTTATGGTGATTTTTTTCTCACTTTATTTCATTGTTATGGCATACGAGGGTAGCGCGACATGTCTGTGGTTTCATGAATTTTCCCATGCAGAGGCATCAAATGCCACGCGGCTTATGTCAGTTAACAGTTGTTATCATCATAACAAGGTCGATAAACGATTAGCTGTGAATTTCACTTGTAAAAGCCGATCGTTTAAAAAATTTCGTTAGAAAATGTCGAAGTAGTGACTAAGATCGATTTTTATGTTATCCGATTAACATGTCTCAAACAACAATAAAAAGTTTCAGTTCACTTTACCGACAAGTGTGTGCCCTAAAATTGAGGGAGCGTGTTTTTCTAGTAACGGTGCAGCTTTGTGCCTAAAATGATAAAATCAGATGAAAACTAGCGCTCGACACCATATAACTTATAAACCTTATGTATCTGAAGATATTCTCCTGATTCTGGTTAGGGCAAGTTGCAAGAGTATAAAATGTTCGATTATGCACGAACTTAGAAGTTCTTTAGTTGTTCTAACCTAAAATCAAATATGATAAATACCTGAATAATGAATTTATGCGACTTAGTGAGCAGTAGGTCCATATAGCTTTGACCGCAAAATACCGTCTAGTCAAAATTACCGCAGTCATTAGTCATTTGAATAGCTCACAATTAGAGTCTCTCGTTGAAAGTTTTCCTCTTATGAAACGAAAACATCGAAGATGGCAAAGAAATTGTGCTCAAAAGTATGGGGTTACATGGGTTTCACAGTTTCAGAAAATCAAGTTTTCAAAATCGGTTGTCTAGATTTCTCGCGAACAACTCAACCGATCTTGATGAAATTTTACACAGGGCTTCGAGATATCATTTACAAGGTCTTGAACGAAAGATTTTCTTTTTTTTAATTACAACTATAAAAAAAAAAATGTCGAGAAAATTTTCAATTTGCAATGGCGTCGTAATGACTGCCATTTTGATATTTTTTTTTGAAAATTTTACAAAATGTTTACTAAATATGAGTCTTTTAAATAAAAAAAAATTCAAAAACATTTTATTTTTATATGTAAAAAAGTAATAATTAAAAAAGAACAATACATTACATTACTCACAACAGTGAGCTCGCTATTGGTGTATTGAAATTATGGAAATTATCCCTTGGCCTAGTAATTCCGTTTATAATAAAGTGCATTGTTCCCATATGTCCGCTAAGTTCTTTCATGTAAAACTCCAAAGGGTGGTCTTAGCAATTCTTAAGATTTAGTGTACAGGCTGTCATATAACAAGTATATATGTATGTAGTTATTTCAGGGAACTTGTTCAATTATATATACTCGAATAATAAGAAAGTTATCAAAAAAAAAGACAATGAGCTATGATTGATTTCGCGAATCTCAAAGCTCCGCAACTACATCATGTATTCGGTAATTCACTGAGTTTTCAAGCCGAACTCGTTTAAAGTACCGGCCAAAACTCATCAATTACAAGCAAGCCGTTCGTGCTGCGTGCTTGTTCCCTTTTTGTAGCTGTTGTAGCTACCGCCAGCGTTTAGCGCACAACTGTTTTTTCTATCTGCGGTTTTTGTTGCATTCTTTTTGCATCAATATGCTGTTTGACATTGTGAGAATATTTTCAAATTGGCTATAAATTTCGTCGTTTGTCGTCGGCGGTAATTGTGTCGCGAAATTATGAAAGTGTTTGTATTCGCCGGTGTTCGTTGTTCGGAGCGCGTTGCTTCGTGTGTTGTTGCTCATTGGCTGTTGCATTTGTAGGGTCATTGCTGCTGCTATTGACATAGAATCGGCAAATGATTCATGGCTCCGCTCAGCTGGCAAATGGTGTTGGGAATAAATCAACATTTTTTGTTTTTGTATTGTCGCATTTTATTCAATTGATGTGCTATAGCTGATACATAATTAACTAACTGAGGAACAGATAAAACTATTTGTAGAATTTTAGCGAAGAAGTGTCCCCAAATAGTTGCCTCTGTGGAAGATATAGTGAGACTCTATTGGCTTCAGAAATTTTTAAAAATCTTTTTTGGATGTGATATTGATAGCACTTTGAACTCAGACCTATAGATAGCCTCTTCTTTTCCAAGAAGTTTTGTTAAGGCTACGAGAAGCTTTTGATCCTACTTGATACACGGCTTAGATTATGATGTTCTGGCGAATCCACAAATCTTCTGAAGAAAGTTACTGTGCGATTCTGTAATCTAATCTTATTCAATTCATTCATTCAAGAGAGTTTAAAATTTTAAACTCTTTTAATTTTGCATGGTTTGGTAACGGATAGCTTCTACGGATTGACACAAAAATGTTTGGTTTATGACCCTCTTATATTATATAACCTTATAATAATGTATGACACCATGACTATGAGATATACATATAATAATAATATAAAGTATCTCCCTTCCGTTTTTTTCTCTTTATTCAATGCATTATAAAAAGTGTTACAGTGATTGGATTAAGTCAAATGTGTGGCGCTTCGTTCGATAATCTGTTTCCATCTAGACGGCAACTTCATAATACCCCCCTCGTAGAAGCCCCCCTCCTTATTTGTGAAGAACTCGGATAGCCACTTTTCACAAGCCTCTTTTGAGTTCAACTTTACACCAACAAAGGTGTTCGCCATGGACAGGAACATGTGGTAATCACTTGGCGCTATGTCCGGGCTATATGGTGGATGCGATAAAACCTCCCATCCGAGCTTCCGTGGCTTCTGACGAGTCAACAACGATATGTGTGGTCTGACGTCCTGGTGGAACACTCCACCCTTCCTGTTGGCAAATTCTGGACGCTTCTGGTCGATCGCCTGCTTCAAAGGGTACAGTTGTTCGCAGTAGATGGTAGAATTAAGCGTTTGGCCATATGCGAGCAGCTCATAGTAGATGATTGCCTTCCAATCCCACCAAACACACAGCAAAAACTTCCTGGCCGTCAATCCAGGCTTGGTCACTGTTTGGAACGATTCATGCGATCGTCACTAGTCACCATCCGCTTCAAAAATGGGTCGAGTTCGTTCCGTTTCAGCAGCATATCGCAGGCGTTGATTCGGTCCAGACGGTTTTTTTGCGTCAAATCATGCGGCACCGAAACATCAAGCTTTTTTGTGCATCCAGCCTTCTGCAGATGGTTTAAAATAGTTTGGTGACTAACTCCCATCTTCTGGGCGATGTCACCATATGCCATATGCCGGTCTAACTCGATGTTTTCCATGATTTGATTGGTATTCGTCGTCACAGGTCTTCCGCAATTTGACTGATCCAAAAATGGATTTATGAATTTTGCTGGATGACATTTCGTTAGAAGGGAGCTTTCATTGGCTGGTCTCTGTTGATACATAAGGTAAAGGAATGTATCCCATTTTAGCTGTTTTATGTTGTATTTTGGCGTCTTCTACTTCTTTCAAATAGAGAAAAAGAAAAATATACGCTTTATACCATAAACTTGCTTCAACCTACAATTCAAATGCTTCAGAGGGTCCACGGTTACAAATGAAAATTTAAAGAAATGATGTCAAATCTTTTTTAACCACACGGGCAGTGTGAATTCACAACAGAGTGTACAGAGAGTACTGAGTTGTTAAAACATGATATATTTAACCTGTTTTGAGGCGATGTTTGTCGCTACAAAGTCAAAATGCTTAATAATCGACCGCTGCAATATATACACAATACAGAGAGCAAAAGCAGGACCTCAAGATATATACATATATCTCATATACCGAAGGAGTGTTGAAACATCTTTTTATCAAAACACGCATGCACCAGGAACTCAATTTTAATGGTAAGATGGATAATATCGACTTTTGTGACCTCAATTCCTTCATCACAATGATGAACCCTCGTTTTTAACTCGTTGAAACTATGCGGTACCTTGCCTTTGAATTCATCTTACTCTTAAAAAAACTACATAAAATGTTTACCCACTACAATATCACAGTTTTAATTGAATGTTAGACAAATATTTACCAAAAACGAAATGCAAAACCGAACTTCACACTTTGTTGGCTGAAAGAAAGTTCGGACATCAAGTGCCACAGCAAACCGCATGCTGAGAAACCAAACAAAACAAAGAAAATAAAACAAATATGTGTTAAACAAAAACAAAAAATTGTTACAAAAAAATTACATTAGCCAACATATTTACAAAAACAATAAATTAGAGATGCTTTAAAGATGGGCAGCGATGAGCACGCCGGAACAAAACCGCCAAAGTGTTTGTGGAAAAAGCATGCTTCAGCAACAATTTTCGAAAGATTGAAGTATTTGCATTGGACCAACACGAGACAGCTGGAAAGAGCAAATGAGGAAAACAAGCAGACGCTATGACCAAGTGTTAAAAGCCAAACAATGAGACGGGGTGGAGTTGTGTATACAAAAAGGGCTCAGAGTCGTCGCTGTCCGTCGTAACAATCGGCTTTGTGCAAGTGTAAGCTATTGAAGACTGCGCTAGTGATGGATTGCACGCGCCAACGCCAACAACAATACAACGATATGGAACTGTCAAAACAACTGGACAGAAAGGCATGTGCTTTACAACAATGGAAAATACAAAAGAAAAAAGCGGTACATACTTCCCGCAGATACTTGTTAAAATTGTATTGAAGTAAAGATGTTGTCGATCTCAAAATATTGTGCTGATATATGCTTGGAGGAGAGTTCCGAATAAAGATCGAACGCTACGTAATAAAACTAGTCCCAGAAGTACTTAGCCAACCAAAGCAAAGAAAAGTTTGAAAAGAAGGCGCATTTATTTCTCAATACAGTGTTCTTTTAGCTCAATCCACTAGAAGATTCTTTAACTTTTTTAACCTGTTTGAAAAATTCGTTTTTTGTAGTTCAGAAAGTGAACTCCTGAGCTGCGGTAAACTTTTTAATCGATTCCAATTTTTGGCGATCGACTTTTTTGAGTTCGAAAACAAAACCAGGTTTGGAAAATGCCTAGTTTGGGCAGCAGTTTGATCTGCCTCTTCATCTTCATCCCAAGCCGATGCATTTTCGTTGTGACAGAACACTTTTTTGCAATTCGACCCCGAATCGATGCCATCATTATACATAATTTACAGCTTGTGGATCTCAGAAAACGGTGACCCTTATCTTTCCGTCTGATAATACAGCCTCCGCCTCCTTCAGAACATGTTTGTCGCGAAAAGTTTCGACAATTCTTTAGACCCATTTAACTCTTTCGAATTGCTCTTAAACAGCATGAAAAGCAGGGGTGAGAAAACGGATTCGCCATTGCGACAGCTTTTACATGTCCTATTTTTCTACAATCCGATACCAACACAAACTACGAGTCCGATTTGTATACCCCGGAATGTAACCAGTAACAATCAGCGAGAGTGGCGCCAGCGGTGACCCAAGCACTTATCGAATTTGCCTCGTATTTTATCCGAGCTTACAAAAATTTTACGAGCACAAACTATAAAAAACTCGAATGAATTATTCGAAAACTTGAGACCACTAAAATATTATACTCGTATGTATGAAGTCGCAAGACGCAACAAATTCGTAAATGAGTGTACGAAATTTTACTCGTAAACTCAAAATCTTAGTGTTGCCGATATGATGATGCAACGCCAGAAGGTACATTTGTAAGTGTGTAGGTAATTTGCTGCAGAAGTAATGTAACAAATACACGAATATTATGTTGTTTATGCTTTAGTGCATCAAAATGTTGCAAAGTGCAACGAATCATATTTATGTGCTGAAAAAAGCACAAAAGAGACGGCGGCAAGAAAGATGATGTTTATGAATATAACATATGTATAGGGATAAGATAGTTGGTGCTTCTGTTTTAGAAATTTGTTCCAAGACCGCATCCGTTATCTCATTTTTATTTCGAACCTCCCACTTATAACAGGTCTCTTGGTCGACTTGAAAAATGTAGAACCAACACCAGTATATTTTTCTTCGATGATTTCCAAAATGGATAGTACTGTAGGGACGGGGTGTACTCCGACGATCTTGATACGGGCGATTATGGGCGGATAAAGAAAGCTATCATATACACAGAGAGCCAGACGGCATTACAAGCCTTGTGGTCGCCAAAGATTAATTCCAGCGTGGTTAAAAAAAGTGGGAAGGCTTTAAGCTTACTGGTATGTCTACTCCACTTGTCGTTAATTTTGGTTACCGGTTATGGGAACATGTGTGGCGCAGACAATTCGTACCCGCTTGGAACGATTATAATTTGAACCATAGCTCAGAATCAATTTCCATGTTCATTCTGCAAAATCATGTATCACCCTTTTTGTTCGGTCCCACCCGCCGAAACAGCACGTTTACTGAACCTCACGTTAGATAAAGCCCGTGTCCCTAACAGGCTTAACCGGTTTCAGTAACAACAAAAGTTGGAGAGAAAGTTTGTTAGGTCCTCACATCAATGCAGGAGTCAGCATTGCTTGTGAACTGAACCTACATCAGCAGCCACACTTCCACGCACTTTGGAGCTAAGAAGCACTGCATTGTTTTAACCGGGCTCAAACGTCGTGGTCGAAGTGCAGAAATGTTCTTCTGCCTGAATCAGTTGATTCCAAACTAAGCTCTACGCCTGAATGGGTCCATTTCCTTGGACCACCGTCAATCACATTATCCCATGTAAATAAGCGTGTGAGCCTGTTTAAGCATCGAAATGCATTGTTGTAATATTTAAGTGTGTACGTGCAGTTTGATGTGTTAATGCGATGTGAACACTTTGTGGCAAGTACCCACAAACAGACAATTCTTATTTGTTCCCGTTGCACATTTTTATTGCACTTTTCTATGCCTTGTTATTATTGTTGTTGTTGTTTTGGTTTTTGTTTTCGTTGATGAGTTCATAAAGTGCAAATATAATTGGTAAATAACGCAACTTAAATGACCGTTAATTACACAAAATACGCCGTTGTAAGGTGAAGCACAGTCGGCAGAGGCGAAGGCGGCAACGGCAACGGCAACGCCAGTGAAGGTTGACTGGCTGCTCGCTTGCACGATCGCTTGTGTTGGTTGGTTGTGCTTGCGGGCCGGTAATGAGCTTGCTCATTTGGTGCTTAATATAAAATGTCAACAATATTTAGTAAAATCTCAAATGAGAAATGTCTACTGAAATGGATAACTTAACTACACGCTGGAATACTTATTCAATTGACGCCTACTTGGAGCGGCTTGTTTGGGTTTTGAGAAGCGTAAAGTTTTGGGTGTGAATGTTGAATAGCTAAGTGGCCGGTTCTCACGGTATTTTAAGACACTTGCATAAGTAAAATTCTCTTTGTTTTTGTTTCACAAGTGTTAAGTATTATTGAATAAAGTAATTAGTGTTGAAAGCTTAAATATAAACATTTGAAATACGAAGCAAGTGTAATAAGCTCCGCCAAGATATCTAAATTTTTACTCAAATTAAGGCTTATGTGAACATATATGTAGGTATTAAAAGACATCGTTTTTTCGCAAATATAGACAAATTCGCATAGTTTCCTGTTCGACATGATAAAGGCAGATTTTTTGACTTTGTCTATAGATCGCTCCAGAATTTCCTGGAAAGTAATTTGCTTATAGTTAGTAAATATGCATCATTAGGGTATTGTAAAATGGAGTTAGTTAACTTCATTAGCTTGTACATCACAGCATTCACGAAAATAGGCAAGAAAAAAATTTTACTTCGGTTGCAACAAAGCTGAAATACCCTTCACAAATAAAAGAGTTTCGATACAGGAACTTGATTTTGATCGTCCAGCTTCTTTGGCATTATATGTTATAGTAGTCTGATATAGACAGATAAAAAGCTTCTTAGAGAAAAAAGGAATTATGCAAATTTTCAGCTCGATATCTTGAAACTGAGGAATTAGTTGGCGAGGGTATCTGGCGTTGTTAGTATGTAAATACATTGCTCGGTCACCTAGAAAGGAATACATTTTACATTACCTAAGTTTAACGCCTGTCTATAAAATGTTTCTAATATTTTTACATAATGAAATTCTAGACATTTCATATTTTAATCTGCTTACTCTCGTAAGTTCATTAGGATCTTTCATTTTGCACTGCAGTAAATAAGAAATTTATTAGTTTCTATTCAATGTTGAAGATTATAATTGTTGACATTCATTGAAATTAACTTTTATTGCTAATTTTACAAATTTTATATTCCACAGAACTCGAGCATGCAGTTAATTGTTAAGAAAATTTAATTTATCTTTAAATGGTTTCATTAGTCATATCTAATTATAGTCAAAGTTTTGAGAAAAGTAATGTTATAGCTTTTGAAGCTCATAAAAATTAAAACACAAGTTAATTCTTATCATTTATATTGGTGGTTTTGTTGTTCTAGGTATGAGATTGCTTTTGGGTATATTTGTGTTCATACTGAGCAAGATCAGGTCAAGTGATGTATTGGACCAAAAAATTTCCAGTACATACTACTCTTCCGTTGGATTGGCGAATAAATATGACATGACCCAAAATCGAAGTCTCTAAAAAATGGTAAAAGCTGTCAAATATATTGGAGAATGATCGGGATTTGCGTCACAGCTTGACACGTCTAGACAATTCAACACTGTAAAAGCAATTGTTTAAGTAACGGTACCTAAAATTTTCAATTAAAAAAAAATATAGTTAAAATTAAAATTTTCAAAAATCGTTTGAGGGATAAGTTTCTCAATGTACTAATAAAAAATTTACATGGAATCAATTTTTACGATCCAGTCGACAATAGACTAGCTCAACTCTAATTTATTTTGTAAGATTGTTTTATTCCTTATTTTGATTTTACAATTTTTTTAAGAACTAGCAGTAAAATGCCTTATGAGACAATCCGATCAACATTGATACCTTGCTTCCATCACATTCCTTGTTGAACCTGCTCCTTACTATAATTTACAAAATTGTCCGAAAATTTATCAAGATTATTATGAAGAGATTCTAACTTGAATTTGGTGTTAGAATCTGGAAATTTGTCAGCTTGTTTTGCAAAATTTTGTCATAAGTTTGTATTTAATGATTAATTAAAAAATTTCCGCCATCATCTCAAATCTTTTCCAAGCTACCGGAGCATTTATAATCTTGATATAGTTTGTATCCTTCATCAATTGCCGTATTTGAGGACCATCAAACATTTTATCAGTTAACTTTTAAATTCTATGTTCGGATTTTTTTTTACAAATGACACTTAAATATTATTCATTCACGTCCAACGCTTTGACAAAATGTTTTTTCTTTCCTAAGTGGATCAAGTTTGAAGAATCACTAAGTTCATTTTGAGAGAAAGACTTCGGTGTAGATGTTTCACTCTTTTATTCACATCCATTGGTAGGCTTCACCGATATTACATTTTGTGGACTAAACTATATTCTTATAAATTTTTAGCAAAGCCGTCCACATAACTTTCCTCATATAATCGGCAAGGAGCGTAAGAGTAAGGATCACGTATCGTTTGCATGCCCGAAAAAGATTCGCAGAACTTTAATCATGACCTGAAAACTAAGTTTATTACCAACAAGTTGAGAACAATAAAAATAGTAGATATACAATTATATTATATTAGAAACAAGTAAGGAAGGGCTAAATTCGAGTGTAAGCGTACATTTCATATTCTAGCAACTTGCAAGGATTCAGCTATATAAGGTTTGATATTTATATTGGGTCCAGGCAAAGTTTTCACTCGATTGCATTCATTGATGCCGTAATCTGAACACTTGAAAGCATCAAAATTTGCTATATATCCAGGGCACCAAAAATGTATTTTTTGTAGAGCGGTGTTATTGACAATTAAGATTAATTCGAAATTATTATTTTCTTATTAATCCTATATAATATTAAGGTTTTGCATATTAAACTATTTTCTTTATTATTTGCTAAGGATTCCGTAGAAAATTTTGAAGACAACTGCAGTGGTTAATTCGCTAACGCTGATTGGTGGTTCCAAGACAATCTGCAACCGCTTAACTTTGTTCTCGGACTCTGCGAAACTCTGAAACCAGAAAATGCTTAAACCATCCATCCTTTTAGTTATAATATGTAAAGATCCTGCTAAACGATAACTCAAGGATCGGGCTACAACCTATGAATCCCTAATTATATTTAAAACAAAACACAATTATTAATACAACCAAAGTAGCAGTAATAATTATAACAGCTGTAGGCAATCATACGAATAGTTGAATATAAGAAAGGAATTAATGAAAATTATAAAAATCCGATAGGCAAATAACGCAAAAAAGCACGAGAAAGTGAAAATGTATACGATATGGAATCACCAAACAGAGAATGCAGCAACAACGAAATGGGAGACACGAACAAATTCTTCACCACCATTTCTTGTGGAGCACAGTTGTTGCTGAAGAATGGTTATTTCAAGAATCTCACCAGTAACCGCAATAAATTCTCTCCAACAACGAATAAACGGATTTGAAAGCCTATTAAATAAATTATAACAGAAATTAATCCCAAACTGCCGAAAGAAAAAAACAAAAATACACTTGAAAAGTGAAGGCAGTGGTGCAGTTGCAAGCGCTTCCCATGCTCGGAGCGTGGACAGACGTTGTCTTAAGGTTTGTATCCGCTCGAGTTCTACAAGTGTTTGTATGTCGAGCACTTTGTCAGCAATAATTCACTCTGTCATCGCAAACGATTTGAAGTTGTTATCATGCTAACCCTGCCCTCCGAGTTCGGTAGTAGGCTCGTATTATTTATTTGCTGATTTGGTGACAGCTTCCAATTTCTCAGCGTTGTTGTTGGTTGTGATTTGCGGGCTTCCTCAGTGCCATGCAGCTACCTGTGCCGTCCATACTTTATTTTCAAGTAACATTTAAGCGGCATAATTTGAATATTTACCCTTCTTCGCGTTTACCGCGGTTGTTCGTCCGTCTACCACACTTCAGCAAAACTTTGTGTAAATGAGAATTTTCACTGGAAATCGAAATTTCCTTCGTAGTTTATGGGAATTGGTAGCATAAACTATGTTGAGCATTTCTTTTCTCGTGTGAACCCGCAAGTCTAAGCCGCATTTTGTTGACTTTCACACTCAATTGAACATGGATTTATAGTAATGAAATCAATTCCAATAATCCGATGGAGGCATCAAATGTAGTAAAGACTGCCAACGAAATGATATGACCGCTGAATGATAGCCGCGACGGAATGAATTTTTCGTATACTTCCAAAAAAAATATTTTGAAACTCGACCTCAGAGCCTTCCAACTAGTCTTTTTCACAAAAATTGTAGAACCAACTGGACTCATACCGCTTTTGATTTTTCTAGTTTATATGTATATGTTTTAGGTCTAGTAAAAATAAATCCATTATATTCCCAATAGATTACTAATCGGTATCTATCTTTGCATAAGTGGGTTACATAATATGGCGTTAGAGAGATAAGACTATGACTAAGTAAACTTTACAGATAGTTTTGTGAATGCTTGACTCAATATTGTCTGATCGCGCGTTATAGATAGACACCAACAAAGAGGAAATGTGCCTTAATTTACAGTTTTTTTGATAAAGGAATTCAATCACGCCCAATTTAGCTCCCGTTTCGGTAATTTTAATGTCAAAGATGTTAACGGTCTGGAAGACTAATGTCCAATATATTCATAAATTAATGGAAATTGTCAAGTTCGACAATCACGTAATTGCCCAGGAGTTGAAAATGAGACAAAAAATCTTTTGTTAGCCTTGAAGTAAGGCTGGACAAAAGCTTATGGATAGAATTCCCATCTGCGATTCGCTGTTGAATCGCAACAAAATCGATTCTTTTAGGACGGAATAATGAAAATATGTTCAAGATGACAACAACTTATTGAACGAAATGGTGCTATGAAACCTTAAATTTAATGTAAAAATTATGGATATCTTTTTACTAGACTTTAACTACTTTCTATTTTATAAAGCTCCACAAAATCTGAGACTAATAAATTAAAGTTTAGTTGGAAGCATATAATTTGAGTTATAATTCATCCAACGATCGTTCGAAAGAATTTATCGAATGTAGATGTAGCTAGACCCAAACGATTGCTATCTTTCACTCAGCCGTCATACTCATGCTTACCAAGTTTCAGTGTATTTAGGTATTATGGACTTGCGGCCAAGACCAAGTATCCTGGGAGCCAAAGAACATTCGTTTGAAGTCGAACTAAAGTGAAAAGGTAAGGTAAGGATGGTTCACCCAGGATTGTGCGTTGGGCTTAGGAACCGTCACGTAAAAAACGCCTCAATGAAGAGGAAGCAACAGCCTCGGTCGAGACACCCCTCTTTTGAAGGAAGCCTATTAGAGAAGTAAAAATTACAAAATTTTATATTTAGCTTGAGATCGACACAGCTCGAATAAAACTTACACAACTTCTTTTCTTATTTTATCTCTTTCAAGTTCGTCGCACAGGGAGTTCTGTAATTCTTCTGGTAATATTTTAATAAATTCACTGCTGTTCACGTTCTCATAAGGATTAATAACTTTGAAGACAATTACCTGAATATTGAGTATTGTCAAATGCGAGAAGTCTACATTTCTCGAATTTTCGTCAGCTACAAAACCAAGCAAAAGTTAAAAGGAAGCAGATCGACCCCCACAATTTCGTTATTGGCTTTGAGATCAAAGAGGAAATTACGAATTTTAGTACGAACTTCCAACTGAATCACATTTATAAATATGTACAGAGAATCTCAACTCCAGTATGCAATGCAGTTTCATCCGGTGGTAGCACAGGATGATAGAGGACTTTTCTAAGACACCAAAAATCATAAGCAATTCTTACATAAAAGACCAATCTTATCTTAAAAGTACTCATTGTATTTTGTGGACCAGACTTCTAATAATAAATTCAGCTCTAAATACTACAGCCTCAAAAAGTTTAGAAACACATTTATTTTTCATCTCTTTGGACAATGACATACATATGTACATATAATAACTATATTCGTAGATATCAGAAACACTTATCGTCCATCAATTGAGATTTAAAGTCGCCTTAACTTGATTGCTGGCGGATTATGCGCCTGACTGCGCTGTCAACTTACAGCTGAGCTAAGTGGATCTGAATTACACGGGACCGCGCTGAATCGTTCGCAGCAAAGCAAAGTTATTGAGATACGCGCACGGGTATTGACCCAGGCGTGAAGAGGGAGAGCAAACACAAGGAACAAAAAAATAAAGAAAATAATCTCATAAGCCATTCAAAGATTTGAAGATATTTAGTGAATAAAAAATTATGACTGTTTAGTCAAGGCGGCTGTGTCATCAGCAATCGATCGCGTTAAATCGTTTAGCCAGTTTGGCCGCGACCTTCTGTCTGTCCCTTAGTTTTTTTGTGGTTCATTGATTCTTTTTGTCTCTTTTTCGTGTATATTTACCAAAGTTTCGAGGCATCCGCTTTGATGTGAGAAATATTCTCAGCATTTGTAAGTATGAATTGGATTTTAAATGAGTCACCGACGGACTGCACAGATTCTTTGTCGTAGCGATGTTGTGTTTGAAACGGGAAATACTTCGGATCGTTTGTGTTTAGTTTTTATTGTTGTAACATGAAATGTAAAATATATGGCTTTCGTCATAATTTAAATATTTTTTAATAAACTTCACATATACAGTCTGTCAAGTAAGAGCGTGGTCGGGATATTCTCATGCGCCCAAGCCAGTCGCTTTGTCGCAAGCTTTTCAGTCAACAGAGGCTTCTTCATTGTGTTGCGCCATTTCAGATCATGAGTATGAAGAAGGGTTCGGATAGTTTCGTAGGATATATCTAAACCTTTTGCCATTAATTTTGCTTGTCCTTGCCGCAGTGTTAAAGCAGGATTCCGCGAAAACAGATTCACTATTCTTTTTTCATCTTTTTTGTTCACTTTTCCTATCGAACCACGTTCTGGTAAATCATCGACATTTTTAGCAATATATACATAGCTACATAAATATAAGCACAGCTTCATAGCGCGACGCGTACTTAGCACTCATGGCGTTTAACGTGATTCTCTTTCAAAAGATCAACGACAACTGAACCTTGTGACAATGCATCAAGGAAAAAGCTGCCCTCTATCGGTTCGCGAAGGAATTAGATTAACACGCGGTAAAGCTGACCATGCTCTTGACAGACTGTATATCCTTACTCGTAGAATACAAGAAAAAAGTATTTTCATCACCGTTAAGGGAGAAGTCTAAAATTTAAACTTAAAGCTCATTCAAGCTTTCTTGAAAATCGGGACAATTCCTAAAATATTGAATCGATCTTGACACCATATGAACAATACTAAAAGCTTTTTGAAAGCTTCTTAGTCGAAAGTCATTAAAAATACCCAAAGCTTTATAAAACATCAAAAATTTGCTTCAGAGTCGAAAGCTTGTAAAATAACTAAAGAAAATTTCTATATTCAATTAATTCATTTTGATACCTAAAAATACCTAAAAATTAAATCGGTCTTGACACCATGTAATCAGTAAAATACATAAGATAAATAATGGAAACTACTCAAAGCTTTTTGAAAGTTTCATGGGCAAAAAGCACTAAAAAATACCAAAATTGTTTAATTAATGGAAAATACCAAAAGCTTTTGAAACTTCAAAATTTACTTGAAAGACGAAAGCTTGTAAAATCACTAAAAAAAGTTTCAATGCTCAATTAAATTATTTTTAGGATCTTGGAAGAATACTTTTCGAGTCCGCATTGCATTTGCTTTCAAGTTCAACAACACTTACACCATGATACAATACCTCCACCTCCTTACAATTCGAACAACAGCGATGACAAACAAAACAAACAACAACATTCGTCACGAACAAGTTTGTTGTGTTGCTGAAGATCGTTTTGTGGCGATTAAAAGACAATGAATGCACGATCCACAGAGATCTAACGCAATCTGAACACTGTTGCCGACTATATACGAATGTGAGTGTGCATGCATTCGCCACAATGATGGACAAGCGGATTAGCATTGTCGGTGTGGACTGACTGACTACTAGGTGGTTGAGTCGGAAAATGTATAGTACATACTAGATGCTCTGATAAGGCATTATATAAATGGATTCGGATTACCGTAACTGACCAATTTGAGAAACATTCGGCTGGATAAAGAGGAGGAGAAAGCTTTAAGATGCGCTAGAATAAGCGCAATAATAAGCGGATTAAATAGCCGATGAATGCTGCTATTTAATACTTGAGTGTAACAAATATTTGCAGAGCTGAGGTGCTCATCAAACTTACGCTTTACAGTTGATATTTTAGGACTCTTCAACATGTAGGAGATTTATATTTAGCACGACGCACGCCCGCAGGATGAGGCTGACAGATCGAAAAGACTGCAGCAGATGTCTACAGCAGGGCACCAAGAAAACAATGGACCATCTCTTGTGCACTTGCCCTGCATTGGCAAGACTACGCTGTAAGCATCTGGGTTTCCCGCGGAATGATACACTGGAGGAGGTATCGATAGTGAGGCAACAGATTCTGTTAAAATTAGTGTCAAGCGCAGGCATCGTAAAGGATTAGTACTCCTCTGGACTCCATTTGATATCGCAAAAGACCAAAACTGGTCTAAGCGTGGCTTATTGGCCCATCAGATTAACCTAACCTAACCTATATTTACTCACACATTCCCTCCATAAAGTTTTTAGGACTTTATCTTTCAAAATTACCAGAACGACACCATATGATGAACGCTAAGAAAGCTAGATCGCAGAGGAAAATGGTTCCTCTATGTTTGAAAAATATAATTAGAGAATAATTTAAATGCAATATTTAATAGATTTTCTTTATGAAGATTTAAAATTCATATGAAGAATCAGTGTATGTTACAACCATATTTCTCTTTTAAACGGTCTTATTAAGAACCGGATTGAACTGATTTTGAAAACTGTATAGTTTTCTTATCAAGTCTTTCTTTTCTTATGATAACACTCATAATACTATAAACCATTAAGCTGAGCTTTCGAATCTCCAAAAGTGATGTAATATCGTAAATAGCTGCAATATATATATTTAAGAGGTGACTAGAGTTACTAATTACATAAAGAAAGGAAAGCGGAAACCCTCAAACATAATGTTAGAAAAAACTTAAGAGAATATCCTTGCTAAGAATCTTGAAAGCATGGAGCTTAGAATAAATACAAAGTTTAATTGCGATGAGCTATAATTAGACACTCCAGATTGACAGCATCATCAAATGTCAATTTATTCCCTATCCAAGATTCCTTTAAAGTCCACACAGCAGAAATATATCAACTACTACGAGTATAAGAGCAACAACAACAAATGCACACTTGCGGCGATTGATGAATGAATCGACGATGACAACCAACTTTTCTCAGCTCCATTGTTCACAGTCCATCATTGCAGCACCAGTGCCGGTGAGACTGGAGGGCGAATGACCAAAACATTGGCCTCGATGACATACACACAAGCCCGACTCGTGCAACGCCTACACAAATATACAGAAATACCCATAAATACATAAACAAACAGAAGATGAGCCGGGAAGCGGTAGAAACAAAATAAAAGCAAACAAAAGAAAAGGAAAGAAAGCAAGTCAGAAACTAAAAGGCTAATAATAACATAAAAAAATGGAAAAATAAAGCAAATAAATATGAAGCAACAACAATATCGGTGACAAAAAATTTAGAAAAAAGTTAACTAAATAAAGTGCTTTGATATACTGAACTGAAAAAAACTAAACTGTGAAAAAAAGGTAGTCGGTTAAAAACAGTTTAAAAAGAAATTTTGGAATTCACCGTGTTAAGAGGAAGTGACAGCCGCAACTCACCAACTAACGAGGGAGCGACCGTTAATAAGCTGCGCCAGTTTTGTGCTCGAGATTTGTAGATTCACCAGCGCGCAGTCGTTCAGGGTGATGCTGCCAGACTGGCAGGTCAGCAGCGCTGAAAGGCGAGAAGACTTGTTGAATGGTCATGAGACTTATGAAAAAAAATGGATTGAATGACAAAGTATAGACTAAACGTTGCGGGATAAGATAGACAGGCAGACAAACGGGCGATGCGATGACACAGAGAAAAAAGAACTGAAGTGCAATTAAAGAGATGAGCGTGTGTCAGTGGAGTGCTTCTTTTATATATATTTTTTATTGCGTTTTTGAAAGTGAAGCTTCGGAAGAAAAGAAAAGCGCAATGACAAACGAAAGTGCTGCGGCACTTAAAATTTAAACAAAAATATTTAAAGAAAAAGCCAAACAATAAACGTAATTAAAAGAGGCTGCAGAAGTACGGCGAATACATATGAACGTTAAGACAAAGTTATGATTTATACATACATATATTTGTTTCAAGTGGGAGATCCCATAAATAAATTGTTACATTTAATAGTAAATAATATCGTAGAAAACTGAAGTCTTAACTGATAATCTAAAGACAAGCTCTTCTTGAATTTGTTGTCATTAAGCAACTTAAAATAACTTCTTTGAAGTCTAAGACAGCCCCACCCTGACTTCTATTCAAACCTATACTCAGAAATTGGTATTTTGGCTTTTTCTTGTTGTTGGTTTTTGAGAAATATAACATTATTTTTTAAAACAAGTTTTTTAAACTTCACGTCGAGTCATGTCTTTCTAGTGATACCGAGATTCCTAAATAGAAAGCAGAACCAACAGTGGATTGAATAAATCGCACGATAGGTAGTCGCTTTGTCTGAAACTTCGTTTGGTATCGAACGACTCGGAGAGGGCATTCCCGATTCAGACGGTCCTCAGGGGCTGGGTGAATTTTCTTATGCTGGAATCATAATAACCATATGTCCTGGCGAAGTCGTCATCAAGTGGGGGCCACTCGTCCGAGGCAGTTGTTTATTTTTCATTGGTGCGTTTTTTACGAGACGGGTCCCAAACCCAGCGCACAACCCTGGGGAGGATGAAATATAGTAAATATATATTTGGTATAGCGACGAAACATCCGGAGCACATCATAAATTAGTTTTCCTTCAAGGATGAATGAGTGAGAGCAAACTTGAATTGTGATTTCCAAAAATTGAAAGTGCTGAAATGATTATACCTTCCCACATATTAGATAACTTCAAGAACGAGAATTCATCTAGTACTGGGTTTTCCAACAGGGATGATATGATTTTTAAATGTCATTTCGGCCATTTTTTCGGTCCACATTTATTTCGAAATGAAGCTGGTGACACCATTTCTGTCAATGAGAGCGGTATAGATCGACGATAAACAACTTTTATGGCCGTTAATTGGAAGAAATCATTCTTGCCAAGATCTGGTTGCAACAAAACGGAGCTCCGTACCACACAGCACTTGAAACAACCGAATTATTGCGAGAAAAGTTTGGACACTCGATTATTTCAAGGAATTGTAACATTGAATGGCCTCCAAGAAATTGTGATTTAACACCATTATATTATTTCTTATGGGGTTATTTGAAGTTATTCGTCTTTAACAATAAACTAAACTCTATTATAGCTTTGGAAGTCAATAAACTATATAGATTGCTTATCCTCAAAAATACTGATGAAAAAAAAGTACCGGGTTTGAGGTAATAGGTGTAAAGGTAAAATCTAAAGCACGTTGTTTACTACGTTAGTATAAGCTCTTATTTGTCGCTACTAAGCTTTGAAAGAAGAAAGAATCCAGCTAAAGTTCAGAATCAGAAGAGCTTGAAATAGAAAGAATAATGACAAATAGTACAATTCCGAAAAGACTGTTTTGTGAAACCAATTTGAATTTGATAAGTGTTACATGACTTCCGCCGTTCAAAATTTGCTCTGAATTGACATAAGTGTTGTCATACATCTCCATTTTGTTAAGGACTATTAAAAATTAACTTTTAGTCCAGAAAGCTAAACACTTTCAAAGCTACTCAGGGTTTTGGCTAAAGTGACACTTCGCGATTTCTCTGTTTTCCATTCCGAAATAAACTTAATGTAACAAAGAATCACCCTTTCAACAAACGTTGTAGTAAACTTTTCTCCTTTTAGTCCCGTTATAAAATATAGGAAAAAGAATGGCCGATAAAATGATACAAGTCAACATATATTTGTTGAAAAATGACGTGCATTTGAATGCTAAGTTGGACCGGAACCGCCTTACAGGAGAATTAAGAGAACGCTCCTTCACGGTTTCCACAACATGCAAAACTTTACCGACCAGACTAGAGTTTGATCGAATTTGTGAATCGAAGTAATTTAAAAATCAAGAGTGAATGGTTTCAAATCTTAACTTTCCCCACTTTGGATGATGTAAAAATCTCATGGCAACTCATATGCTTTAACGAATCCGTGTATAATACTACGTATGCGCCCACTTGCTACAAACGTGCAGGGATCACAATAAAATATTTTGCGGTCCGTAAAATCTTAGGAATTTAAACCGAATCCACGTTATTCAAAGCTTTAAAATTTATAATCATTTTACATTGTTGACAAAAGAATCTGATTTGGCATTCAAATGGTAAGTGCCATAGCCACAACAATCGCAATAGCAACAACGTGCTAACTGTACGTTTACACAGTACTTAAATTAGCCGCATCATCATCATTAACCGACTCCACCGCTTGCATTGTACTTTAATCGCTGTCATCTTCCACATTTTCTAGGCATTGTTTTGTTGTTCTTACATCTAAGCTTATTAAGTTTGCTTTGTTTTTGTTGTAAGATGCGCTGTGTTGTTGCTTTGAGGTTTTCTATTATCACTCATAAAAAGTGGCATCGATTACCTGCAGTGGGACTTTTGGTTTGTTGGAGACCTGTTAATACATCTTAATTAGCTACTAAGCCGCAGGCACCACATTTGGCGGCACCACCGTTAACTAACGGTATTAAGTGTTACCTCTAGTACTTGTTTCGAAGTGGTCTTAAATTACTCACACTAAGTTGTGGGGAGCCAGATCAAATAATCTTAATCGAGAGCATCGAAAATAATGGAAACCAAGACCATATAACTTTTTGCGCTCAGATTATCGAGAACACCGAATTTCTGAGTGAAGACTTATGACACGAGAGGCTTGAGTCTTTTAATATAACTCTTACTCTTACCCGGTATTAGAAAGAGGTTTGGGAATCAGTCTCCTTACTAAGCATATCTGCCTATATATTAAGAGACTCTAGATAAATAAAGACAATGTTAGAAAGGTAAAGAAAGGACCAAAAATAAATTGTCCGCAGTTTAGAAATATTTTCCAGTAGTATTTAACCTGCTGCAATATCACGAATGATGTTGCGCAATGATGCTCGGACAACTCGTGCTCACGTCTGCTATGGTTTGTGGTTTGTCTTCAATTACGCTATTCACTGAGAAGGAGCCGTTGAAGGTATTAAAAGCTCCACTGTAAGAGGCGGCCAAATTTGTTGGGGCCATAGCGTGGTAATTGTGCTGTTCGATATTGCCGACGTAATCAAGCAATTACCTAATGATGCTCCTACGAGGCGGCTCTGCTTTAAGCAAGCAATTGTAGAGATGTTTTCTGCGTAAACATCTCAGAAAAATTTGTTGGGGGATGTATTGTGTTCTTTAACCGCAAGCATGAAGGCCTCACTATATAGTTGCTCGACAGGCGTCATCATAAAACCTCCTGCATCCGCACGAGGCTGAAGCTTCAACAACAACGTTTTTTTGTTTTTTTCTTCAGGTGATGGCGTCTAGTCACTTGAAGATTGGATTGTAACTCTGTACCTTGGAGCACAGGTTGTCAAGTGTAACGCTTCAAATCATAAGAATGTTGACAGTCGGATTTGAATACCATCGACTGTGATATAAAGATCTAGCCTGAACTCCTTTATCCAGTTAGTAAGATTTAGTGCTGAAGCGAGCCAGGGTCCTTGTAGAGAAGAAATAAGAAAGATTCGGCTGTTTATCTTTGAACATAAGCCATCAATTTAATTGTCTGATGTCAATATCGTAAAATTATCTGCGTTACGAGAGTTTCGAAAGCAATTTAAACGATAGCGGGGAGAAGACAATATCATTCCGCACCCTGTTTAATTATTTTTAACTTATTATTAACATTATACTCACAATAGAGATCAGAAAATTAATACACACAAAAAGAATTATAAGAAAAAGGTGGCAAATCAGTAGGAATCGAAATGATAAAACTGCCCTCAATAAAATAACCAAAGAGCTTAAACAACGTTTATTTGAATTTAAAAACGATTGTATACAAAATTACTTAAAATTTTTAGGCACAAAAAATGATGACTTCTCGTTGTGGAAAGCCACCAAATATATTAAACGCCCAACCCTTAAAAATTCCCTGATCAAAAACTTAAATGGTGAATGGTGTCGCTCTGACCTTTCAAAAGCTGATGCATTCGCTATGCACTTAACGAAAATTTTCCAACCTTTTAATCTTTGTACTGCAACAGATAATGATGAAATAAACGAATTCTTAGTTAGTCCCTGTCAAATGGATTTGCCCATCGAACCTTTCCATTCACACGAAATCGCTAACCAAATAATGATACTCAGCAACAATAAAGCACCCGGCTATGATCAAATTAATGCAAAAGTTTTAAAATCCTAGCCAGACAACACTCAAAAATATAACACTTCTATTTAACGCAGTACGAGTACTTCGTTTACAACACTTTCCTCTTCAATGGAAGTGCTCAGAAATTATTATGATACAAAAACCGAACAAGTCAGAAAGTGAAATGAAGTCGTATAGGCCAATAAGTTTACTGCCAACGCTCTCCAAAGTATTTGAAAAAGTATTTCTCGGAAGACTACTGCCTGAGCTAGAAAAACGATCTATCATTCCCGAACACCAGTTCGGTTTTCGTCAAAATCACGGAACACCAGAGCAATGCCATCGTATTGTTAATACTATTCGAAATGCACTAGAATCTATACAGTACTGCTCTGCTGTTTTTCTCGATATTCAACAGGCTTTTGATCGTTTTTGGCACACTGGGCTCATGTACAAACTCAAAAAACTATTACTTGCTCCATTTTTTCTATTGCTTAAATCTTATCTGAATGATAGATTTTTCTACGTCAAAGTTCGGGAAGAGCGATCAAATATTTATAGAATTGAGGCAGGAATACCACAACGTGTTTTGTATACAATATATACAAGTGATAACTGCCACATATGCAGATGACACAGCAATTTTAGCATGCAGCCCTTGTGCAATTGAAGCTTCGATTATGGTACAAGAAGTAGTTAGAAGTACTATTTATGTTTGGCTCAAAAAGTGGAATATTGCAGTTAACACAGACAAATCTGTGCACGTCACCTTCACCTTGAGAAAAGGTAATTGTCCAAGTATTTTTCTGAATAATTCTGAGATACCATCTAAAAGCGATGTTAAGTACCTAGGCTTGCATCTGGACAGAAGACTGACCTGGAAATTGCACATTCAAACTAAGAGAAAACAATTAAATCTGAAGCTTAAAAGAATGTACTGGCTTTTAGGGGAGAAATCAGAACTAAGTACAGAAAACAAAATACTACTTTACAAAACTATGCTTAAACCTATTTGGACGTACGGCATCCAGTTGTGGGGTACAGCAAGTACTTCAAACATCGAAATTCTCGAATGATTTCAAAATATTGCACTTAGGAAAATTTTAAATGCACCCTGATTTGTGTCAAATAAAACAATCATTAATGATACAGGTTTAACTTTAGTTAAAAATGAAATCAAAAGATTAAGTAGAAATTATTTTAATAGATTGAGTTATCATACTAACCCAGTCGCAATAGCCCTATTAGATGACTCAAACGAAATTAACCGTCTTAAACGGCTTCATATATTAGATTTGAAAATAAGCTGTTTATAAGTATGTACATATGTATATCTATATGCACTTCTGTATATTAGTTCTGTACTCGTTGGAGTACAGCAACTTAGGTTAAGTTAATGTAGTATTACACAATTTGCTTATTGTCCTCGGACAGATTGTAAATAAAGAAAATCTTTTAAAAAGAGGAATATTAATATGACAATAAGTATCCTAGCAATATATTCCCATATACTTATACGAATGGGATTTGAGTGGTTTTGGGAACATTGTCTGACAATTTTATTTCATCCACTACATAGTACGTTCATTCGAGTATTATTTTGATTTTGGATTTTTTCCCAAAAAATTGGTTTTCTTTTATTTGCATTTTATTTTCAAACTGCACTTTTGATTGGTTTTACAATGTTTACAAATGTAATAGAATTTTTGTTTGTGTACATTTAGACTATCTAAATTCTCTGTAGAACGACTCATGAACTTATACATATCAGTAACCTTAAAGAAAAACAGCTAACATCGAATGAAGGCGGAACCGATCGTTTTTGGTAGCAAATTTCAGCATCTCAAAGTTATTTCTTCCAAATTCAACAATTGAAATCATGAAATATGATTTTAGCGCCAAAAACAACATTTAAAGAGTATTTTTCAAAGCCGACCAAATTCGACTTAAGCTGTTTGGCCTTGCAGTCACCGATATGCATATAAATAAAATGTCATAAGTTTATTAAAGTTTCTCGGAAAATCGTTGTGTTGGTCCATTTGGCCGCCACACTGGTGTCTGTAAGGGAAGATCCTTCTGACGGAACTCTAGCGTCGGGTGGAACAATGGATTCTCAGGAGAAATAAGGTTGCGTCGCATACAGCGGTTGGCGGTCGCACAGGGCCGGCAGTACGAGAGACTTTTAGTTGTTGCACTGTGACAAGGGACTGTGGACGACCATGGTGATCTGGGCAGATTCCGATTTTTATAGGCGTCACAACAGTCTGTTTGTGGATTCGTATTCGGGCACATACCCACGTGACAACCATACTCGCAACTGCCCGGCGGCCACAGCATAAAATCGATCGATGGCTGCCATTGATCAAAGGAGGGTAGGTTGAACTGCTCCATGCCCATTAGACGTTGTCCATCAGCACAAGCGCCATTAGCGTCACATTTAGAGTTATCACAGCTGAAGAGGAACGGGGCGGGGGAGTATGAGTAAAGCAAAAAATGAGTTATAGTCCAGGTGAATACATTTACTTACTCGCTAAACATATCTTATTTTCTTCCTTTTTGAACTGCTGAGTTGGACTGTGGTAAGTAGCAGTTGGTCTTGAATTTAAGCGTGATAAAGAATTGTTGTAATTTAGATTTTTTTTTCGAAACTAATTTAAAAAATATTTCAAAAGGGAAAATTAAACAAAAACAAAAGCCAATCAAAATTTTCGAATTCGAACACTCAAAAATTATATAAGTAAACAGAAGCTTACCAAACTGACAGTACACTCAAATTGAAAACTCTATACATACTTATATGGATAGGGCTTATATCGTTTTATAACTGTTTTCCATCTATAAAAAAAAATGTTTTTTAAACTAATCCTGACTATATTTTTTTTCTTTCGCAAATCTCTGGTGGGTCCATATCACAGAGCAAACTAAGAAAACGAAGCGGTTAATGTCATATATAGTACATAATATAAGTAGGCTTAAGTACCAAATGCTGAAGGAAAACAAGTAAAAATTGTTTTAATGGCAGAGGTTTTTGTAAAACAATACGAATATTTGTGAAAACTTCTCGGCGTTTCTTAAAGACTTTCTTAACTGCTTAAAATTTCATTAAGACTACTTTAACTAGTCTTTCAAAACACAGTTTCGAGAAAAAAGCTGGCTGGCCTCGAGCTCGCAACTTGTCAAGGTCGTTTCTACAGAACTATCAACTTAATGCTTAAGCATTTAGGACAAGAGACAATATAAAATCGATTTTTTTAAGCCATAAAACCCTCTTCTTCTTCTTTACTGGCGTAGACACCGCTTACGCGATTATAGCCGAGTCAACAACAGCGCGCCAATCGTTTCTTCTCTTCGCTACGTGGCGCCAATTGGATATTCCAAGCGAGGCCAGGTCCTTCTCCACTTGGTCCTTCCACCGGAGTGGAGGTCTTCCTCTTCCTCTGCTTCCCGCGGCGGGTACTGCGTCGAATACTTTCAGAGCTGGAGTGTTTTCATCCATCCGGACAACATGACCTAGCCAGCGTAGCCGCTGTCTTTTAATTCGCTGAACTATGTCGATGTCGTCGTATATCTCGTACAGCTCATCGTTCCATCGGATGCGGTATTCGCCGTGGCCAACGCGCAAAGGACCATAAATCTTCCGCAGAACTTTTCTCTCGAAAACTCGCAACGTCGACTCATCGGTTGTTGTCATCGTCCAAGCCTCTGCACCATATAGCAGGACGGGAATTATGAGCGACTTATAGAGTTTGGTTTTTGTTCGTCGAGAGAGGACTTTATTTTTCAATTGCCTACTCAGTCCGAAGTAGCACCTGTTGGCAAGAGTAATCCTGCGTTGGATTTCTAGGCTGACATTGTTGGTGGTGTTAATGCTGGTTCCTAAATAGACGAAATTATCTACAACTTCAAAGTTATGACTGTCAACAGTGACGTGAGTGCCAAGTCGCGAGTGCGACGACTGTTTGTTTGATGACAGGAGATATTTCGTCTTGCCCTCGTTCACTGCCAGACCCATTTGCGTTGCTTCCTTGTTCAGTCTGGAGAAAGCAGAACTAACGGCGCGGGTGTTGAGACCGATGATATCAATATCATCGGCATACGCCAGCAGCTGTACACTCTTATAAAAGATTGTACCTGCTCGGTTCATTTCTGCAGCTCTAATAATTTTCTCCAGCAGCAGATTGAAAAAGTCGCACGATAGGGAGTCGCCTTGTCTGAAACCTCGTTTGGTATCGAACGGCTCGGAGAGGTCCTTCCCGATCCTGACGGAGCTTTTGGTCCCGCTCAACGTCAGTTTACACAGCCGTATTAGTTTTGCGGGGATACCAAATTCAGACATTGCGGCATAAAGGCAGCTCCTTTTCGTACTGTCGAAAGCAGCTTTGAAATCGACGAATAGGTGGTGAGTGTCGATTCTCCTTTCACGGGTCTTTTCCAAGATTTGGCGCATGGTGAATATCTGGTCGGTTGTTGATTTTCCAGGTCTGAAGCCACACTGATAAGGTCCAATCAGTTTGTTGACGGTGGGCTTTAATCTTTCACACAATACGCTCGATAGAACCTTGTACGCGATGTTGAGGAGGCTAATCCCACGGTAGTTGGCGCAGATTGTGGGGTCTCCTTTTTTATGGATTGGGCATAGCACACTTAAATTCCAATCGTTGGGCATGCTCTCATCCGACCATATTTTGCAAAGAAGCTGATGCATGCTCCTTATCAGTTCTTCGCCGCCGTGTTTGAATAGCTCGGCCGGCAATCCGTCGGCCCCTGCCGCTTTGTTGTTCTTCAGGCGGGCAACTGCTATTCGAACTTCGTCATGGCCGGGCAATGGAACGTCTGCTCCATCGTCATCGATTGGGGAATCGGGTTCGCCTTCTCCTGGTGCTATGTGTTCACTGCCATTCAGCAGGCTGGAGAAGTGTTCCCTCCATAATCTAAGTATGCTCTGGGCATCGGTGGCTAGATCACCTTTGGGGGTTCTACAGGAGTATGCTCCGGTCTTGAAACCTTCTGTAAGTCGCCGCATTTTTTCGTAGAATTTTCGAGCATTACCCCTGTCGGCCAGCTTATCAAGCGATTCATACTCACGCATTTCGGCCTCTTTCTTCTTCTGTCTGCAAATGCGTCTCGCTTCCCTCTTCAACTCTCGGTATCTATCCCATCCCGCACGTGTTGTGGTCGATCGTAACGTTGCGAGGTAGGCAGCCTGTTTTCTCTCCGCTGCGACACGGCACTCCTCATCGTACCAGCTGTTCTTTTGCACTTTCCGAAAACCAATGGTTTCGGTTGCAGCTGTACGTAAGGAGTTTGAAATGCCGTCCCACAGTTCCCTTATACCGAGTTGTTGACGAGTGCTCTCAGAGAGCAGGAGTGCAAGCCGAGTAGAAAATCGTTCGGCTGTCTGTTGTGATTGCAGCTTCTCGACGTCGAACCTTCCTTGTGTTTGTTGGCGTGCGTTTTTTGCTGCACAGAGGCGGGTGCGAATCTTGGCTGCAACAAGATAGTGGTCCGAGTCGATGTTAGGACCTCGGAGCGCACGCACATCTAAAACACTGGAGACGTGTCTCCCGTCTATCACAACATGATCGATCTGGTTGGTGGTTTTTCGATCCGGAGACAGCCAGGTAGCTTGATGTATCTTCTTATGCTGGAATCTAGTACTACAGATAACCATATTTCGGGCCCCGGCGAAGTCGATCAGCCTCAACCCATTTGGGGACGTTTCCTCGTGGAGGCTGAATTTACCGACCGTAGTGCCAAAGATACCTTCTTTTCCCACCCTGGCGTTGAAGTCGCCAAGCACGATTTTGACATCGTGGCGGGGGCATCTCTCATAAGTGCGCTCCAAGCACTCATAAAAAGCATCTTTGGTCACATCGTCCTTCTCTTCCGTCGGGGCGTGGGCGCAAATCAGCGATATGTTGAAGAACCTCGCTTTGATGCGGATTGTGGCTAGACGTTCATTCTCCGGAGTGAATGATAGTACTCGGCGACGGAGTCTCTCTCCCACCACGAATCCAACACCAAACTTGCGCTCCTTTATATGGCCACTGTAGTAAATGTCACAAGGACCTACTCGTCTCTGTCCTTGTCCCGTCCATCGCATTTCTTGGACGGCGGTGATGTCAGCCTTTATCTTTACGAGGACATCTACCAGCTGGGCAGCGGCACCTTCCCAATTAAGGGACCGGACATTCCAGGTGCATGCCCTCAAATCATAGTCCTTATTTCGTTTGCCATGGTCGTCATCAAAAGGGGGGTCTCTCATCCGAGGCTGTGTTTTCTTTTTCATTGGGGGTGTTTTTTTACGTGGCGGGTCCCAAACCCAGCGCACAACCCTAAGTAGGGGATATTTCGCCTTCTCACTTTAGCTCGCCTTCAAACGGATGTTCTTAGGCTACCCAGAGGATACTTGGTCAAAGACCGGAAGTCGTGAGCTGCTTGAGTCATATGTAAAAGAATCGTTTCTGGCCACTCCCAAGTGAATGGCGATCAGAGAACTTTCCTCACTTGCGTGAACTTCTACACATGACTCCATCCTCCTTTACACATGACTCCATCCAACCCTCTAGCCCCTTAAATATATATGTATCTTAATGGTCGCCATTGTAGAGTGCTGAAATATATTTGAATAGTTAACTTAGTTTATTTTCGAAAAAGTAATGTGTTTTATTATTACAGTCTATAGAGGACCCACCAATCTCATGGAAACTGCGGATGTCACCAGTTGTCCTTAATTCGCAGTCCTAATTCGAATTCTACAGTTCAGAGAAAATTTCATAACAAACCTGTACTAGTGAGTAGTAGGACAATTTCTTATATCTATGACCTCTTGAAAAATATACTTCAATAATCTGGTTGTACGAGATATTATATTGCATAAGACGACATTGACATAGTTTATCGAATTAAAAGACAACGCGTACGCTGGTTAGGCCGTATTGCTCGAATAGATGAAAACACTCTAGCGCAGAGGGTATTCCACGTAGTACTCACCAGGGGAAGTGAAAAGAAAGAACGACCGCGTAAGCGGTATCTACGCCAATAAAGAAGAAGAATCTTATTGTATTAAAATACTCGAAGTTAGGAGACTTACTACATAAAGGGTGATTTTTTAAGAGCTTGATAACTTTTTTTTTAAAAAAAAACGCATAAAATTTGCAAAATCTCATCGGTTCTTTATTTGAAACGTTAGATTGGTTCATGACATTTACTTTTTGAAGATAATTTCATTTAAATGTTGACCGCGGCTGCGTCTTAGGTGGTCCATTCGGAAAGTCCAATTTTGGGCAACTTTTTCGAGCATTTCGGCCGGAATAGCCCGAATTTCTTCGGAAATGTTGTCTTCCAAAGCTGGAATAGTTGCTGGCTTATTTCTGTAGACTTTAGACTTGACGTAGCCCCACAAAAAATAGTCTAAAGGCGTTAAATCGCATGATCTTGGTGGCCAACTTACGGGTCCATTTCTTGAGATGAATTGTTGTCCGAAGTTTTCCCTCAAAATGGCCATAGAATCGCGAGCTGTGTGGCATGTAGCGCCATCTTGTTGAAACCACATGTCAACCAAGTTCAGTTCTTCCATTTTTGGCAACAAAAAGTTTGTTAGCATCGAACGATAGCGATCGCCATTCACCGTAACGTTGCGTCCAACAGCATCTTTGAAAAAATACGGTCCAATGATTCCACCAGCGTACAAACCACACCAAACAGTGCATTTTTCGGGATGCATGGGCAGTTCTTGAACGGCTTCTGGTTGCTCTTCACCCCAAATGCGGCAATTTTGCTTATTTACGTAGCCATTCAACCAGAAATGAGCCTCATCGCTGAACAAAATTTGTCGATAAACACATTTCGAACCGAACACTGATTTTGGTAATAAAATTCAATGATTTGCAAGCGTTGCTCGTTAGTAAGTCTATTCATGATGAAATGTCAAAGCATACTGAGCATCTTTCTCTTTGACACCATGTCTGAAATCCCACGTGATCTGTCAAATACTAATGCATGAAAATCCTAACCTCAAAAAAATCACCCGTTATTAGAAAAGTTTGACGTCAAAAAGTGAGCGCAGAGATCTTGGGATGAGACGCCGACGATGTCATGAGATGTATTTAATTTTGCAGTGAAACCCAGTACCAGGAGCGATCGAACGTAAAGAAATTCGGAAGTGCACCGAAATTGTTTCATCGTCACAGTATACAAAGGACCACCAAAGTTAAAGTGTTGCCACATCTTTGAAAATTTCAAAACAAAAAGCTAAAGAAATATCACAACATGTGGAGGTTGAAGGCAAAAGGAAGATTACTGTGATTTTGTCATATATTTTCATTATTACTGGCAAAGTATGGAATTGAAAACTTTTTTTGGTTTCGGCAACAATGCATTTTTGCTAAATGAATATAAACATTTTCTCCTACACTCCTCGCAAATTCCCTTAAATTTTTTATTTTTAAAACAATTTTCATTTTTTATTTCATGTAATTTTGGACAATATTGTAAGCACAACATTTAATACCACATATTGTGTTTCAACCGATACGAATAGGACAACTGATTCATTGTACAGCGCGGTGGTGGCGCATACGAGCGTTGCAATTGATTTCTGGGCCATATTGGACAGCGTTTGCTGCAGCACTTTTTGTAAAAAGAACAATTGTAGGTGGTAGCGCTTTCTGGCGGACCTATTTGACGCCCAAACCAAGATCGTGGACGAATAGCGCGACGGCGGCGAGGTTGTTGGAAATAGGTGCTTCCACATGTAGCGAAGCTATCACAATTGTCATAGGTAGGAGGTTCATCATATTTACCGTAATTCCAATTATATTCTCCCGGAGGTGGTATATTCGGTGGACAAGCGGTAGTTAGAGACCATGTGTTATTCATAGGAAAGAAACCGTTCTGACTGTAGTCAATTAAAATCGTAATTTAAATGTCTGTGTGAAAAATCAACGCTGGTTCATTACTTTGATAACTACTTACTGAGTCATTATGGCCTTATTCTTATTGGTTACAAAAAATTATTATTTTTTTTAAATACGGAGCTGGTAAAATTTTGTTTATATTTTTCAGTCCCTTGAAAGGATAATTACGTTTGCTTGAAAAGCAGACAGGATTACTTAAAAAGAAAAATGTGCTGTCAAATTTATATTTGAATAGAGTGTGTAATATTTCTTCCTACTAAAGACCCGGCTCATGGTGAATATATCAACTATCTTACACTTGCTCCGGATATCTCCGAAATAGATGACGTGAATAAAAAGATAATGAAGAGCAACGATACTCCTTTTAATAATGTCTTGGCTTGATTCCTCACTCGAGAGAACAGACATTAAAGGGTTTTTAGTTTCCAAGTTGGGCACTAAAAACCAGATATAAACCCGGTAGAGCGCTAAATATAGTACCATATAAACGAATTATTTTTTAATCTCGGCCAAGGTCCAAATTAGTTGTTTTAATTAGAACATCCACCAACGAGATCAATCAAGTTGCGATAGATTTATGACATGTTTCCAGTGTGTTTGAGTGCGTACTGTCCCAGGTTTTAACCACAGTATTATCTACTGAGGTCTTAACATTAACTGCCAGAGATAAAGAGATGCCCAACTGTCCTGTCATTGGAAATAAGACAGCCGTTCAGATACCCAACTTTGACAGTTGACTGCATCTGGTAGGTTTTGACATTTCGCAATTGGAATGACTGGAAAAAGAGAAACCTCACAAGCAGCGCCAATTACCGTGTGATAAGCCTCCTCAACATCGTTTATTATATAAGGTTCTATCGAGCCTATTGTGAGAAAGATTAAAGCCCACCGTCAACAAACTGATTGGGCCTGGAAAATTAGCACCATATATTCACCATGCGACAAATCTTAGAAAAACCCATGAAAAGGGAATCGAAACTCACTACCTCTTTGGCGAATTCAAAGCTGCTTTTGACAGCACGAAAAGGAGTTGACATTATGCCGTCATGTCTGAATTTGCAATCCCCGCAAAACTAATAGGGCTGTGTAAGCAGTATCCGCCTGGGAAGCAGAGGAAGACTTCCACTTCGTTGGTAAGACCAGGTGAAAAGGACCTGGCTACATTTGGAATTACCAATTGGGGCCAAACAGCAAAAAGAAAGAACTACTAACGCGCTGTTGTAAACTCGTCTATAACCGCGTAAGCGTTGTCTACGCCAATGATGAAGAACAATTAGAACAGCAGGCAATCTACCACTATTAGAATGCTTCAAACTCGGAACAGACTAGTGCTGCCAAAATAATAACTCGGTTGGATTCATGGACTACCGACTTAAGCCCTTTAAATTCCAAATAGTTCAACTAATAAAGTACAGGAATGACCCGATGTATGACTTTCCACATACTGTCAGAATAAGCTTACGAACCGACACATTTTATCGAACCTGAAAAGCTTTTGTTCGGAAAAATGTGTAATTTCCGCCTACCAGTTGACAAGTAACCAAATTATAACACAACATTTGTGTAATTTCTCTGGAAATTTTCGAAATACACATATCGTTTTTTTTTTAATAACCGAGCTCCGATTTAATTTTGGTAAGACATATATCTTCAGGGTTGCCAGGTATTCAATTATTTTTTAAACTATAATTTTGTATTACTCTTTCTTGATCGTTGGCACTTTTTATTCTCCTCCGTTTTCACTTTACGTTTCTTTTCAGGCACAACAGGCACAACAGGCTCAACAGGCACCTGTTCGTCATAATTTCTACCCGTGTAGCTCCAATTGAATTCGTTCGGAAACGGTAAATTTATTAGACGAGGTGTACACGGCGAATATGGTGCACAAGGCAAATACACGGGAATACATCGCTGATCCTTTGGAACCCTTTTTATATTGGAATCTTTTCTTTTTGAGTTCTTTCCAACCTCATCGCTACTGAAAAATAATATAGCGGTAATTCAGTTCAACCAGTTTTGTTTATAAATTGCTGAATATGTATTTCTTACCACAAATCCATTTTATGCGATTGGTGGAATGTTTCTCCCTAAGGCCCGATTTTAGGAATTTCGAAACAAAGAAAAACTAATAATGTAAAATGTGTTTTTTAAAATCCTAAAGGATGTATGTGATTAATAAACGAAATATTGAAAGGTTTCTTGTTTTGATTATTTTTTTTAAGTTAGAAGGTTTCAATTGTACAGTTTATTTTAGTATATGAGCGAAAATATTTATTTTGTTCAATATTATTCACACCATATGGCTGTGTAACCTGCGTTGAGCAACACCAAAAGCTACGTCAAGATCTGGAAGGACCTCTCCGAGCCGTTCAATATCAAGCAAGTTTTCAAACAAACGAATTGGCGCCAAAAAGCGGTAAGGAAGAACGACTGGCGCGCTTGTAAACTAATAACCGTGTAAGCGGTGTCTGCGTCAACAAAGAAGAAGAATATACCTTTAAATATACTTTTCATCTACGTCACATTCCAAGGTGAGTAAGAAACAAAGCAGCACTATATGCATTTGCGAGCACAGTATTTTTTAAGTTTCTTCGAAATTTTCGTCATGTATTGCACATATGTAGGTGCTCACATACCTCACGAACTATGCTACAGAGAAGAAATTATAATGGGGTTCAGTTTTAGAACCTGTCTACTAAGAGAATCTACTAATGATTCCCCACTCACGGAACGCTCGAATTAAGTATTACTTCAAGAGAATGAGATCTCCGAATGTGGTCCAATTATATGTGTTTGGTTATAAGTAAAATCGAAACTTCTCTAAAAGAAAATGGTTGTGCACGATCCCGAAGACCCATTCAGTCGATTACGAGTACTGTTTACTTTCGGATTTATAACCGTAAATCCAATTTCGAAGCACGGTTATCGTTTTCCTTTAACATTCCTCTCGAATAATCGACACGTTCCTTTTTTGAACAATCAACAAATTGTGTGGGATCCAACGTTGACAAATTGTCTTCATAAATGTTCATATAATATTGAATCTATGCTGGTCTCACTGATGCCTATAGTTGTTCAAATCTCATAATGGGTTATACGACGATTTTGCAATATCAATTTGCGCACAGCATCATTAGTTTCCGGAACAAAAGCTGATTTTGTTGGACTTTCCCGAAATTCGTTTTGGATTGATCTTCGACATCGATTGAATTCGCCATGCCACTATAAACAGATTGTGCATATAACATTTAGGAATACTGGGGATATTTTACTGACGCAATCAACTCTTTCTGAACAAAGTCATAATACCGTACCTCACACGTCCACGGGTATAAATATGGCCGATTAACTAATAAAAATGTTTGCCTTCATATTGCTGGAGGATGGAGAGGAAGAAAGTCTTGTGTTTTGTGTGGTTATGCAGTTAATGCCGACACATACCTATTTACATACACACACACACAAATGTGCCATACTCGTTTGCAAACAAAGTCGAACCGTTTGGCGAGATAATAGGCTGTAAAATTGTTTACTGATGAGACGTTCCACATAAACATAAGCACACAGCATACAGATCTTGCCAGCGCTGGGAAAGTAATAACAAAGATATATATTTGAAAATGCATGCCAATGTATGGATGTGTGTATGCAAGTGCAACGGTGCTAGATTGCAATTAATGCTGTGCGCGTTGTTTTGTTAGCTTTTTCACACCGCTGTAAATTTGCTTACAATTTTGCTTTTGTTTTTGTTTTTTTTTCTTTTAATTTGCATTTTTTATGCAACACCTTTTCATTCTATTCGATTTTTAACACATTCTTTATATACATACTTATATAAAAAATAAACAATTCAGTTGCAAATTCCGCTGAGAATTTCTCACAACTATAATAAAGTATACCATATACACACAGAATATTGGTGCAACCCTATGGCTATATATATACATACATACATGTACTATATATATACTTACAAATGTACATACACTGCATTGTGTGAAGATGTGCACAAAAGTGCATATTCGCACATTCCCTTCGTCTGTCGAACAACTTGCGCCAGACGCCATTTGCACCGGATTTTCTATAGTACAAAAACAAAACGGTTTGCTATATTTCAATAGTGCAACTGAATGTACATACATACATATGTAAATGGTATGTGAGATTCTTAATTTCAATTTGAAATGAAAAAAAATAACTTTATGGAGTGATGCATTGGAGAATTGTTAATATGATCAGTCAGCTGATATAAGTATGTAGCTGTATGTATATACACAAATGCATAAAACTTAACAGCGGCATATGCATATTTGAATATTATCAGGGTCGTTATTTTCCTGCACGCAGTGCAAAATATTTATTGAAAAGTTTTTGTTGCAACATGTTCCTCTTACTTTTGTTCACCTAACGGTTGTTAGTATCACCTAAAACTAATCGAGTTAGATCTGTAGTATATACGTATATAAATAAATGATCAGGATGAAGAGACGCGCGACGTCGTGTCCCCGCCATCTAATTAGTTTAATGTAAATATCTCATAAGCCACTTACACCAGGACAAACCATTTAAGCACCCCTAATGATACTGTAAAAATGGATGAAATCAAGAGATAACCTCGTTCAGAGACATTCAATTTTATACCCGGCATTGCAAGAGAAAGCTTAATAGAAGCTGGGATAAGTATTGGACGTTGGTAGTTGGTATTGGCAATGCTCACATTTATGTAGGTGAAATTTCATATCTCGGGACCCGTATGACCGATTTCAACGAATTTTGGTACGTGACATTCCTATGTAACAAAGAGAAAACTGACATCAACCACGCCTACTTCCTGAATATTTCCTTTCTAGTGTACAAATAATGACGAAATTATTATAACGACATAAAACTTTACACAAATAATACCTTTAGAGTATGACCATGAATTGGCGAAATGCAACAAGCCCCTGGATTTAATATTGGTCAATTTCTGGTATACAAGTTTTGCAATTGACCTCTAACGTCAGTTCTGTTTTGACATTTGTGTAGTAAACACATGCGAAATACACGTAAATAAACAATGGTACGCTACACTGCTCCAGAACGCGGGTTATTGGTGACTATTTATTTGACCAATAATCGGTCGGTGACTTTGGCACAACGTGAATTTCGTGGCAGATGTCCTGGACATCCGACGCCTGCTGGTGAAACACTGCGACGTTTAGCCACTCGCCTCGAAGAGGCTGGCACAACACGAGATGCGTGGAAGATCCCGGAGTAGCCGTTCGGCAGAGAATATTGCTGCTGTTGCCAAGGATGTCATGGAAGCGCCGTCGACATCGACCAGACGACGTGCCACGCAAATGGGTATCAGTCGACGATGTTTACAGCGAATTTTGATCCAAGTATTGAAAGTGTTTCGGTACAAAGCCCAGACGGTGCATCAGCTGTTAGCTGCTGACCGCCGACCGCGTCTAACATACGCTCAAGCCATCCTTAATCACCACCAAGAGGAAGATGATTTTTCATCAAATATAATCATGAGTGATGAAGCCCATTTCCATCTTAGCGGGTACGTAAATAAGTAAAATTTACGCTTCGGAGACTGTGATTGGTGAGCGTTACAGAGCAATGATCAACGAGTTCTTTTTGCCCGCAACTTGATGAATTGGGATTGGAAAACATGTGGTTCCAATAGGACGGTGCAACGACACACACTGCACGTACCACAACCGATATGCTGAAGGATGCATTTCCCGGGCGCCTAATCTTCTGTTCTGGCGATTTGCACTAGCCAGCAAGATCGCCTGATTTTACCGCTCCAGACTTATTTTTGTGGGGCTTTTTGAAGTCGCGGGCTTATGTCAACAAGCCTCAGACTCTTGCAGCTCTTAAAGACAATATCCGTCAAGAATGTGAGGACCTATCGCCGGAAGTTCTGGCCAAAGTGATGGAAAATGCCATAAAAAGGGCTCAAATGACAATCAACTATGGCGGCGGCCATTAACATGATATCATATTCTCAACTTGATTTAAAAAAATTTAAAAGACCAAATAAAAATAATCCACAAGCAAAAAACAGCGGAAGGTTATTTTTGTACAATTGAAATTCAGGAATTTCTGCCGTTTTTTATGTCTGAGTGTCAAAATTAGTAGAATCGCGCCAGTACGTCCCTTACTCCCGATGATATATGTAGCGTGTTTTAATGATAACAGTGTATCTTTGTGCCTAGCCCCATATAGCAAACCTATAACACTCTACTACATATGATTGGTGATGGTTTGTGAGGTACTCACTTTAATGAATCTTAGGAAACCTTTTTTAGTATGTGGCAAGTTAATAGTATATATTATTGGCAAAAATAGATAAAACCGGGTCGATACTACCTCCAGCTCCCAAATGATTTCCATCAGAGCACCTCTTCACAAATATACAACTCCTTACTACTTTCCATTTTTTAATAGCCTCTTGGGGCCTTTGGAATGATTCGTTGGAAAGCCAGCCTTAAAACATATTAAGAATATCGAAAAAATTACCGAATTGTATGCGTTAGTGGTCGGTATTGAATATGTGTTAATTCGTAAAAAAATAAAAATTAAAATTACAGTTTTCCGCGAATTGATCACGCAAAGGAAAAACCATATTTTTTGAATGCACTGCATTTATGAGAAGTTCTTATTTTTTAACCAGTGACCTAACACCCTTCGTCTTTTTGGAAAAAAAGTCTTATTTTGTTTTCGATTATATTAATTTTTTTTTTCAAAAGGGTTGCTTCCTGAATCAAAATCTGAAAAAACTTGTATGATAATCCAATATTTATAATATGGATATGAAATTTACGTTTGCATGTATAGAAATTAAAGGATAACTGCGAATTAAAAAGCCTAAAACTAATACAAGTAAAACTATATTTTGAGCAGGGTTGCCACTTTATTAAAAAATATTATACTTAAGGATAAAACTCATTAAACCATTTGATTTCTCTATTTCTTTCATTCTAATGAAAAAATTTCTCTAGTGTCAGGATATGAAACGATCACAAGTGTTACATTACTTCAGGGGCTGCGCTAATATAATTATTTGTTGTCTTCGAGTCACCATTTCGACTTGAATTCGTGCAAGAGAGTATGCGGATTTCTAATTAAAGGGCTATCTTTACTGCTTTTGATTCTAAGTTCGCGACCGCAACTAAGATTATTATTAAGGGATTCTATAACATACTATAGATGCATGAAGAAACTTTTAATCATTCTGCTCAGAAGACGTTACCAGAGTTTGGTTGTTTACATGAGAGTTCAGAAGATATTGATCAGAACAATTTAAACTGAATTTTGTCTCTTGCTCAGCACCTACAAAAAAGTCTACCAGTAATATGGGGAGAAAATGTTGAAAGTTGAAACAAATGGTTTATAATAATCGCTAGGTCCGTATAAATTTGGTGTAAATGTGTATAGTGAGCTACGTAGGCTTAGAATTTTGATTTTTGTTTAAATCTAGCTTATTTACTATAGTCCATATTATTAATCAAAATTACATTTTTATGGGGAATTCACCTTTTGTCAGCCTTAGCTTTAACGAAAAACTCGGCTTAAATATTTGAGGTATATGTTTTAATTCTAATTAACTTAAATCCAAAAGATACATCCAAAGGATTTAAATCATTCAAAGTACATGTATTTACCATATATGTACTTATATATGTATGTATAGGTGCAAGCGTTTAATCACATACGGATAAACGCAATAACGATATTGTGGCATCTTTACGTTTGATCGTCTTGAATGGGTGTTAAATTGCTTAAAATGATGGCTCACCTACTTTTCGCTCTTTAAAAAACAATAAAATTCCCAATTAATTACTTAATTGAATTAGTGAAATATTGCTGAAGGCATCTCTTACCAGCCACATCGAAAAGCAGGTGTAGAAAGAGCTTGCCTCTTTGATAGTCGGTTATTTTTCCCTCTGATAAATTGAATATAATCGATTGGCAGCCAATATTAATACTCGTTAGCCACACATAAGTCGAGTCTCGAGTGTAGCTAATATTCTTATATGAATGTATTTACTGGAGATTTATTGAATTGCTTATTAAAAACAATGTAAATCCAAAGAGCAGGGCGAAGAGAGACATGGAGGGAAGAAAAGTCAAGTTTAGCACTGATGGCGGATCATACTCCATATCAGAAAGTACCCTGAAGGAAAAAAATGTTTTTGATTTTTTGATATTCGGTAGTCAGAGAAAGTGTTTTTTGTAGGTTTAAAGAGATGAGTTCTCAAGTTATGCCAAATTTTGGTTAGCCCCGAGGACTAACAGAGCTGTTTCAATAAGGAGGTGAATCACTGAATTTCTAAAATCTTCACCGTAAAGTTTTCAGTAACTTCATCGTGGATTTTGGAAACAAATGCATCGTGTGTTCCCAGTATTTAGAGACTGATAGGTCCCTTCAGAGCTTAAGTCCATAAATTTATGTTTAAAATACTCGATATTTACTTCTTTTTCGCCATCTCCTGGCAAAATTGGATTTCTTGGTGTGATTTACTAAAAACTTATCATTCTTTGAGTATATTTAAATATACCGTCATTGGAAAGACGCGTGTGGAACAAAACTTAATTCTGGAATGAATTAATGCTTTTTCAACTTTTCGAAATCTTTGGTGGAGATCTCCAGTACGTTTTCCTAACGGGCAATGCCGCTATGTGCCAACATTTGAATGCCTGTCACTGACTAACTGCAATAATCATAAATCAAAGCCCGCAAGCCAGAGAATGAGAAGCAAAGCCGAGATGAAGCCCGCAAGCAGACCGATCGACAAGTGGATGGATCATAGGTAGACGAGCCGCTGACGACGCAGTCACCGCCAGCAACCAGTCAATGGCAATTAGCAACAGCAACAGAAGGCAGCAGTCAGCAATTAGCTGCACTTAGATCCAGCGACAGCAACAACAAACACAACAACAATAGCAAACTGCGGTTAAAGCAGCAAATATTGCAATTAGCGCCTACCTTCGCCTATCGAAATTCGAACATAAAATTTCTCCAATTTGTTGCAATTATCCACAAAGCACAGCGCTCGCAAACCTAAATGGCTGTGTGAGTTTAGAAGGAATTACAACAACAATAGCAACAAAAAAATTACAATTAAAGAAATACATTTGTGAAATTAGCAACAGTGCAAACAACTTCTTTAGCGAGCTCGCACAAACACACACACCGGCGTGTGCATATGTATGTATGTGTGGCAGCGGCGGGAGGAGGCTTCTGACCGCTGTTGGCCTACACGCCGGCAATTGACTCGGCGCAGACAGTAAAATGTCAATTTTCGCCAATAAATCACAGATTTTTATGATAAAACATAAACAAAGCGACAGCAAAAACAACAACAACACCAATAATAACAATAACATCAACACATACACAGTCAGACGAGAAATTGTGGCGCTGTGCAAGTGTCAAACAGAATCAGCCCATATAACACCGGCCAAGCGGCTGTCTGGAGCGGATGACAGCTCGCAGTCGCGTCTAAATGAGCGCCGAGTCGCGTTTGGCTATTAAGTTAATATGGACTCGGA